>NC_051155.1:218557376-218611834 GCF_013339745.2 Dermacentor silvarum
TGATGAGGCAATTAATGAGCAGAAGCACATACGTGAATGGCAAGACGTGCAAGAGAGACTCGAAGCTGATATAGCGAGTCCAATCAGTCGCATTTTGATTCAAAGCGTCTTTTTTTTCTTGCCTTTTTTCTTCTTTTTTTTTCAGCTGAACAAGAATGCCCCACGGGATTTCCACTCTTTTTAGCTCGTTCAGCACCACTGTTAATTATTACCACCGTACTACCCTCCGTCAAGTGCTTTAATAACGGGAGCCTCGCGCGAACATTGAAGTTTCTCACAGCAACCGTCGCAGGAGGAGCTCCTAAGTGGCCTCACAGGTAATTATGAACATGTACTCAGAGTACTACTCCGTCATACTAAGTTTGGCAAACTCGCCTAATGAAAACAAGCGGCACGTTGCAGGGTGGATGCCGGGATTCCTGTATGCTCTGAATCCTGTGTTTGATTAGTTGGTGAAATGGTGTACCCTGCATAGCTTTGGGCTAATAAGACACTCTAACAAACATTGCCTCAATATTTACGCGTAATTTGTTCGAGTGACTTGATTCACGAAGTGAAAACTCAGCAGCCTCTTGCG
Source organism: Dermacentor silvarum (assembly GCF_013339745.2). Lineage (NCBI taxonomy): Eukaryota > Metazoa > Arthropoda > Arachnida > Ixodida > Ixodidae > Dermacentor > Dermacentor silvarum. Next base: position 218,557,954 of record NC_051155.1, read on the forward strand.
CGTAATGAGAGCATATTGGTTATGCTCCTTTGGCTTACAGCGCTCATGGTTCTTTACTTGTTAAAAACTGGGTAGGAGCAATTGAGTTCTGGGCATGCGCAAGAGAATGAAGGTAATCAAAGATAGACAGCGAGAGAGAAGGACAAATGAAAGGCAGGGAGATTAGCTAGGAGGGAGCCTTTGATGGATACCCTTCTCTGGGGGAAGATGAAATGGAAGAAAGATAAAGAAAAGTAGAAAAACAAGTGAACACTATCAATTTCCGCTAACTGCCAATAGGCATGAAAGCGAATGCAACGCTTACACTATCACTTTTCGTCAAGAAAATCACGTGTGTCAACCGCTACTAAGGAATGCATAAAGCTGTCCTCTGTACCTGGACTGATCATTGCAGTGACGGACAAGCGCGTTTCTATGAAACAGGGGGCTTAGTTGTAGCCGGCTGTGATGCAGCGTCGGCCCCTATAGTAGCCATTCTCACTGCTCTTTGATCTGGGCGGAAGCCGATGAAAATGTTTCTTTTAACTTGTGTGTCTTTGCCGTAGGTGCTACGGGGACCTAAATGCTGATTCTTTTCCTATGAGCGACCGCATTTTTATATCTTTTACAGCGAAGCTGTTTATGCGGACCCTGTGCCGTCGTTGTCAGACTTCTCTAAAAAGGGGCCACGTGACCTGGCGGGAGAAGAGAGAAAAAGAAGAGCTCAACAGGGAGATAGAGGTTGGAGTGACCCCTTTCCCCCTGTGAAGATGCTGTGAGAAGGTGCAGATCAAAAGGAGAACGGAGAGGGAGGGTGGACGTAAGTCGCGCCGTCCAATGACGGTGTAGGAAAAAAGTAGGTCAACTGGGGAGTGGGGTGTGCGAGGCGTTCGCGTTAGCTCTGCTTGTAAATATGGAGCTTTTGTCAAGGACTCTTGTGTGGGAACGTCGTAGAAAAAGCGTGAGTAACGCGCTAGGAACGCCGTCGCCCATGGACGCCGACACGTCCCATCCCCCGCAAGTAGCGCCGTTCGGGCCAGCCAAGCGGCCGCAAATGCAACTACGGCTCGAACGCTTGCTCCCATTGCAGCCAGCCTGACGCGGCAGGCAGTACCTTTTTTTAAAAGCATGGTCACCACGCGAAGCATGCAAAAGCAAAAATGAGGTGAAAGAATGGTGAAACAAAATATTTAAATACAAACTGCTTGCGAAGTTTGACTTGCGTGTTGTAACACTCGGTGTTACTAGCACAGATTTCGCTGTTCGGCCATCTTCATGGAGTGGAAGGGGCGGTGATTTCTTTGCGTTTTATTTTTATAATGAACAATATTCGGTAAAGTGCAATGGTACTTCTATGTATTTAGTTTATATGTTTTAGTTATATGTATTTAGTTAGCTTGAAGAGAAATGCGATTATTTATTCTGTATTTTTGCGTTATTCTGTAACTCTGTGTGCTTAGCATGTTTGTTTTTCAGTAATAAAATTTTATCAGTGATCGGCGCAGTGCAAAAATAATATTATAGAACCTGTATATCTTCTGAAAACAAATATTTAATTACAGGTTGTTTTGATAATGTTTACATTTTATATTTACGTGCTGTGCATCTGTACGCATGTGCAGGGTTCATGACGTGTTTACATACATATATTGCTATACTTGTTGCTAAGTACCACTAGGAGAGACGGTCTTAGTCATGCCGGATTAATGGCCTTCTTGTTCTGTGACCGTGCCTTTGTACGTCGTATGAATGCGAAGCAACGTTCAAATTTTAGCACAGCAGTGAACCGAACACGAAGAGCGGCCCCATACAAACCGTTGTTTCAGGTAACACTTCATTACTAGTATTCATCAAGTTCTCGTTGCAATATGACTATGATTGTTCACACTGCAAATATACGCAGCTAAGAACAACACCTTCTCGGCCTCGTTGGCACATTGCTCTGGAAATGTCGATGAAGAAGCCTGGCGCATGTCTCCCTTCCTTGGAAAGCGCGAACAGAACAACAGTACACGCACACTACGTACACAAGCCTCGTGTAACAGGAACGTCACGCATAATCTGTAATTTGCAAAACCTGCAATTAGCTGACACTCGTTAGAATTCCCCACACAGCACGCCTAAAATGCTCCCTATATCTTCAAAATATCAACTCTGTGACACGTTCAGTTCTTTCAGGACGTTGGGCTAGTTTCGCACGCGATTCGTAAAATATGCTTGTAAAGCTTTGGAACGATTGCATGAGTAATTTTCCACAAAGTAAGTTTTAAAACCCACATCATTTAAACTTTGATCGTACAGTATCCACAGCCTTTTTCCAATTTCCATGCAAATTTAAACTCGGTGCCATGTTTACTTCTCTGTACGACAACGTTCAAACAAAGCACCAGCTTCATAAAAACCCCTAAAAAGGAAAAAAAACTTTTTGTAAGTATTCCTAAAGCTTTTAATTAACCTGCACACTTAAAGCTTTCCAACTGCGTCACCCGTTACATGGCCTCCATGCTCTCTAAATAAATAATTGGTGCCTTTTTTTTCCTTCTTCCAGGATATATAGCGGTAAACTTGTAAGGCGTTGCATACAAGTACAACGCATCAAAGCATGCTCAATACAGGTTTTAGCCGTAAATTGCCCCCATATCACCCCTAATACCCCAAATTCTCCCTAAATAAAAACTTAATGAGTTGCCTAGTACTCGCAGGACACCATGAAAAGAAGCATATGACGTTTTCAAGCGCGTATATATATAGTGTCACTAAAGGCTTCGCTGTAAAACAGACTTCAAGTTGAAACAAAGATAAATTAGCGCAGGTGTGAAGAAGAACTCCTACGCACACATTCAATGAAATGCTTTAAAAAACTGGCAACTCCCAATAAAATAAAAATGCAAAAAAAGAAGCAGTTGATGCACCTTTTATGCCATCCCCTGGTCCTTCTAACTCACTGATTCATTCTTTATTTAGCTGCAAATGATGCCAAGTTTGGCCACAGGCTATAAAAATCTGTCAGGCTATAAAAAATCCTGGCTAAAAAAGCAACACCGAAGAATACAAACAAAAAGGTAATCAATTACAAGGCACTGCCAAAACAAGTTTATAAGGAAATAACAAAACATTAACATAGCTAGCCCGTGGAGCTCGTAAAATAATAAAAATAAAGAAAGGTTACAAAGCTACACAAACAACACAAGCATGAATAGGGGATAGAAATATAAGGAAACTTAAAAAAAGTAAATCGATGTTATACTGTAAACAGAGAATTTATAAAAGTCCTAACTTGCAACCCCACTGCTGAAAAAAAGAAAAAAAGAAGAAGAGGTTTGTGCGTGATTGAACACCACCTCGGATATGCACTGGCAGTGGCATTGACCATGCGGTCAATGCCACCACTTGAAGTTTCGTACACCGCTAACAAAGTTGAGGCAGCTTTTTTTTTTTTTTTTTTTTTTTTTTTTTTTTTCACTGAGCTCAGGTGCTACAAGAAAACGAGCTCCGCGGGAGCTGTCACAGCAGGAGTGGAAGTTGTGAGAAGTTTTAGAACGTGAGTAGAAAGAGGCGCAGCAGTAACGGGTTTCTCAACGCGGAGGACCACCACACCGTCGAAAGCAGGAGAGTCGGGTAAAGCGAAAGTTTCGGGGTGTGGGAGCGAGGGGAAACGGGGAAAGAGCACCGCCTGTGGCGTCACCTATATACCTCGCATTCGTCAGCGCGCGGCGCGGGAGAAGTTCCATCGAGTGCCTGCACCGACCGCTGCGCACTCAGCCGCCTGCGTCCTACCGGGCGCGCCACGCTTTTCGGATTACGGCCGCCAATCAGGTGAGTGTTGCGCCTCGTGCGCTTCCCGCCACTAGCGCGTTGGCGCGCGTACCTTTTGATTTCTGCTTCCGTTAAGTCTTTTTTTCGAGAACGAGACATGAAAATATCTAAAGGAAATACTTATTTTTCGTCGAAACGAGTAAAATACACAGAGAATAAGAACATTAGGTGAAAGGATTTAAAGGGAGAGAGAGAGACAGAATTGAGAGATGAGAAAGGCTGGGAAAGGGATTTAAAATATATATTATATGTTTTGCGGATACTGCTTCAGTAGTGGATTCGTTTCCTGCGCGTAACACTATGCAGAACACGGAGAGTGAGTTTCGCCCCAAGGAACCTGCATGTGGAACTCGCACAGAGAGCATCTCGTCGGAAATGAACTCTCGGGTGAACATTGCATTTCCTCTGCATTTGTACTGTGGTACCACCGCGACTGGGGATCTTGCATCGGTCTTTCTCTTTGAACGTGTTTTAAAATAAAGAAGGAAAACGAATCGTGCGCCAGACTACTTCCTCGTTCAGTCTTCCTGCTCTAATCATACAAATGAGAGTTGCTGACAGTTATTGGTCGACATTTAACGAAAAGATTCGTACTCACAACTGAAACTCAGTGAGAAAAAAAATGTTTTGTTGTTGCCTGTGACTGTACATAAAGAGTTAAGGGTTCTATACGCATGCAGCCCTAACTGAGCGCACAATCGGGTTGTTTCAGTTGATTTTAAAGAAACTGCGGGCTTCTTTCTCGAGATGCTAACTTTTCTGAAAGCTTTCGAAGAGAACTATAAACAGGGTACAAGCGAAAGCATAAATGCGCTGCGGAGCTTCAGTTCAGTTTCAATTCATTGCAATTAGTACACTCACGAAATGTGGATTTAGATACAAAAAGAGGTCTCAGAGTAAATATACTGTAAAGCGGACCACCCATTGTCATATTCTATAGAAAATCTAGATATACACCAGCTATACTAACTACAAAACACAGTGCATTTCTCGAGTTAGTAGAAACACATAAAATATTTTATTAAATAACGATTATTGTTAAAAACGGTCCCCCATGGAATGGCTACACCATGTGAAATAATTTACCAGGGTTTGGTTTAATTTTTTAAAAGTAACATATCAAAAGCGTTGTCGCGGAAGGTCTAGCCTCACAAACAGTGATTTCGCGTTTTTAATTTATTCTTATTCACGAAATGATTTTCCCCGATTAGGCTCATTCTTTGAACTTGTCGAGTTACAGTAGACGATATGTCCAGCCTTTGATTTTATCAAGCGTCAAAGCTTACTTATAATGTAGTATTTATTTATGTACTTATTATTCGTTCATACACTTATTATTTATTTATTAAATTGACCTCACAAGTTCTAGACTTTTGAATGTTACGTAAGGGGGAATTACAGCAAGGAAATACGCGTAGATGGTACATATTACGAACTGGGCGCAGAAACGTCCAACCACTAAAATAATATATCTGTAGTGTCTTCGGTCAGAACACGTTCCATGTGAACAAAATCTTCTTTTTTTTTCCTCCGAAAAGCTGGCATTTCCACTTCGCTGCTTGTGCATTTCCTAGCAGGTACGTCCATCTGTACAGCCATGACGGGAATGTATGGTTTTATATCGCATTTGTCAGCTATACAGCTAATTTCCGGTAGCTCAAATGTAGTGGTACAGGTGTGCTGGCCTAAGTTAACCTCTGTAATCACAGTTGTGTTTCTGCGATTGCTACCAGTAGCGAGGATATTAGTGCTGCATGAAGGCAGCACATCCTGAGAGCATTGCGCATATGTAACGTCCCCAAGTTATCTACGGGCAGGCAGGTACGGGTTGAAGAAATGGGCTTTTGGAATTCGAGGAAGACATTGGTCTTGGGCAGTGGCGAAGGCAGAAAGAGGATTTAAACCGAAGGATAGCGCAAAACCGACCATCCTAATTAAGGCAGGACAGACGATAGGACCTGTCATGTAAATTTTGTCCATGTTCTTCTTTATTTATTTTTTTTATCTTAAGCTCATATCATAAAGAAACTAATCCTGAGGTACGTATTGGGTGGCAGAAAAATGGTCTTATGGAGCTCAGGTAGAGAATGTACCGACAAAACTTTCGCAAGTTAAGAACGACCTGTATATCTAAAGCAGCAACAATAACGTAACCACGGCATTCGAAGAAGTTCATCCGTGGCAACCTACGTAGTAAATCTGCCAGCAGGACGGTTTCGACACGTTCTAAACTGCTGCCTTCATCCTTGCTGCAAAGTCTGATGCAGGTAACTACCACGTGGTCATCACTTCTGTGGTATTTCACAGCAATGCCCAAAAGCATTGGGTGAGGTGCAAAAAAGGAACGGAAAGTAAGCACAGGTGAGAAAGGTTCTAGAGAGTCGGGGAAGGTTATATCTGCCTGAACGCAAGGAAATTACTTCAACTGTGCGGAAAAGTGTGAAACCTATGCGGCGAAATGTGAAACACCAGTGGCGTTTTCAGAGAGCTAGCCGTTCTGATTAAGTTTTATTTGTCATTTCCAAAAGCGACGTTAAAAGGAAGATACAGGGCACCATATACACTTCATTGTCATCTTTTGGCGCTGAGGCAGGGTTGCTTGTGCTCGACTACACATCTTTACAGAGCTTTTTATGTGGTTTCAGTTGCAGCAGATCATAGTGAGATCTTTCCGACAGCACGCCTAAACTTGAGCTTGCTTATTTTGCCGATGGTAAAGCACTAGCAAAACTTTGCATGTTTGTAAATTTATATGTGTTACCTTGAACGTGGTGTAGTACAGACCTGAAAAACATAAGTGACGGTGACAAGAACATTTATTGGCCCTGAGAAACTGACCAGGGAGAGCCGAAGGCTCCCTCAGGTCAAATCGGTGGCTCCACCCACGATGGCACCGGGAGGCGAAATCCTGTTCCGATGTCGCGGGCCCTCTGGACTGCTTGGAGTTGGATGTGGTGATGGTCGCTTCTTAGGAAAATATAAGTAAAATATTTTTTATGCTAGTGTACTGTTCTTTTAAACCATTGTATGTTCAAATGAAATCAGCATTCCTGAAGCACATGTTTGATACCGAATTACCGAGTTTATTGAGAGACAAACCTAATCGGCGAAGAATATGCATTTCTCGCAAAACATATCAGCGGGATAAGCGTATAGAATTTTATTTAAAATAACCGTTCGTGTGAAATGGAAGCTGTTCGATATATTTCGCCGTTCTCGCTAAAAACGGCCAATTCTACACAGCACGCGTTTGTAGATACCAAAATGAACGCGATGTTCTTGTAGCTAGAGCTTCTATTATCCCCTAGCTGACAAGTGACTGCAAATAAGCAAACAAAAACTAATAATGAAAACAAATAAACATATACCTTGCAGACAAGAACTTTTCGACGGCTCTATAGTATTGATCGTGTATTATTTTTAACGGGAGGAGAGACAACAACGCTGATCATCATCCCCAACATGTCAACTCCAGACCAGAATGATTCACAGTTATCGGAAATAAATTTACGCAAAGAAACGGCGCTTTCGATCGGAAGAAATGCAGAGACGACTGACACGAGAGCTCGTGCATGTCATGTCGGTCTCGTTCAAGAGCTCTGTTTTTTCACTGAAGTATGTCTATAGCAACCGACCCAAGTTGGCACACTGTTGGAAATAGATTTGCGTGGCCGCACTTCTCTTATAATTTTGGTTGCTTTCAATGTAACGATTCGTAATGAGTAACATAAACACAAGTGACGTATTCAGTCAAAAGACATTCCGGTTCGTCTTTTTCTCTTTCGACAAAGAATATAAACAAAACGCACAGGTGACATGACCGGTTTCCTTTCTTTTTAGGTTGCACGCTTCTGCGTTAGAAGCCTTCTTTGGAAGCGTCTGCTTGATCTCCACACTATATAGACTTGTGCATCCGCGAAATGACCAGCGTCCTCATTCCATAATGTCCTGTTTCACTTTCCTTTTTTTATTTTTTTTTTCGATCTTTGTGATTGGCTCGGATGTGCCGTTGTGACTGCAATCGGTTGCTTGGTGCGCCGCTTGATAAGCGGATGGAAAAAAATTAGATAGAACATTGCCAAATAAGGGCGCGGTACTCTATTTAACATTACTTTAGGAGGTTCGCAGGAGAGTGTCAATAAACATTGTCTCGAGCTACAAACTGCCGAAACAGTCGGCAGTTGCCAAAAGTTGCCGGTTACACGAAATACGGCATGCGATATCACTTCAAATGCGCAATAGAGAGTGTCAGAATGCAATGTGTCTCCATATATTTGACTGCAAAATAGAACACGGCTTTAGCACGCTCAAAGGCTTCGATTAGTCATTACAGCTCCGAAAATGGAAAGCGCGAAGGGTTTCGAATTACTTTTTTTTTTGTTACAACCTGCTTTTTTTCAATAAATGTGGGGCTCCCTTTTGTCTGAATTACGCAATCTTCCTTTTTATCATGTGACTAACGAACGCGAAAGCGAGATCCGATGTTACACGGTGCTGTGTTCTCTGCTGCAGAAGCCGATGTTTGAAATCGATTGGCACTGAAGAAAAATTATCCATGTCGCACGCACTGTGGGAATCGATGTAAGCGAAGCTTTCTGGGCAGTTTGCTTTGATAGAAGATAATTAGTGGTGATGCTGACAGCGAATGTTGAATTTCTTCAAAGTTTGGCCCAACGCGAGAGTGTTGATATGACGTCAAACGTTATCTCGCGTGAATCACTGCTGTTTGCGTAGTACACAGAACACACAGGGGAGGTGCTAGCTTGATGCGTTGTGGCGCGCCATACTTCATAACCTCTGAGACGGTTGAGCATACTCATTGCCTCACATGGCACCATCGCATAGTGGCAGAAGTATTAAATTTTATTTGAATTATGGGGCTGTACGTGCCAGTACTACAATCGGATTATGAGGCACGCGTTAGTGGTGGATTCCAGAATAATTTTGACACCAGGGGTGTTCGTTAACATGTCCCTAAATCTATGTGCACGAACGTTTTTTTATTTCACCCCTGTCGAAACGCGGCTGCCGTGGTTCAGGATCAAACCCGCGACCTCGAGCAATGCCATACCCACAAAGCTACCGCGGCGGGCACAGAAGTGTCGATTTGACGTGTGACCACTTCCATAGTGTCGCGTAGACCCTAGGGTGCGCTTTAATGCGGCTCTGCTTCTGCACGCCTTGCTTAAGTTGTCCGCTTGACAAATTTGCATCGTGTTTATTCACGCGAAAGCGTTTCTTGGCTAGGTTGGCGAAAGCGCGCACCCAGCTGGCGTCCGCAAAATGCGTCCGCAGAAGCCGTGCCCGGAAACCACGTGACCTCTGCCGCCGTAACTGACGCCGGCGCAAACATCTGCCTCAGCAACACCCGGCGCGCACTCCACAACACCGCAGCAACCACCTGCAGCCGCTGTTCCCCGACGCAAGTGCGCCGTCACCGGAACGACAAGAGGATGACGACACCGTGGACTGTTAAATGACGCCACCCACAATGCCGTGGTGGTGTACTACCGCTTCGATATACCCGAAATCTGTGATGCATACTGCCTCGACGACGAAATAGAAGAGGACATGTAAAGTGGTGTGGACACCATTTTGACGGCCCCAAGTCATGTAAATATGCACAATTTGGCCTCTCACATAGCCTCATTCTTTATAACACAACTCGGCAACACCACTTTACAGCACCCCTCCGTAACAACAGCCTAGTCGAAAGAAACGCTTTCGCATTGTCATCTCATAAGAATATGCTTAGGGATCGTCAGCAATTTTTTTTTCAGAAATATCACAAACGTACCGTACGGTACCCTACCGTACCTTGAACTTAAATTGATCCCGTTTGCCCGCAACCGCTGTCGCGTCTAAAGTAGTAGCGTTTCCTTGCGTTCTTACGTAACATTTTCCTTATCCCCCGCCTCCCACCTCCTTTGCATGGGAACTGCGAGCGAAGACTGGGAAGGCTGTTATTCGCTCGTTTTGCGACTGTGTTGGTTCCACCGATTCTACGCCACCTCTGCCCCCTCCTCTCTACCATTCTATCTAGCTTCCCTCTGGACTTGCATGTTAGTAGAAAGGTAAGCGCTGCAATTTCTGCTGTGCTTTTCGGGGGGTCACGGATAATTACAACTCTCAAGAGGCTAGTGTGGTGACGCCCAGGGGGCTCCCGAGGGCATTGTGCACATTCGACGCGGTGCAAAGGTCCAAACGAGTTTCTCCCGTCGCCTTTCCTCTCTGTCGCGCTCCTGTCATGTATGCACGCGCTTGAACCGCCCCGCGACGCGGTGTGCCAGGCAACAGTACCAGCCGCAGCAGCAGTGGGAACGTCGATGGAAGAGGGAAAGAACGCTTCAAATACCTCCTAACACCAGTCTCGACTGTTTTCCATATATGCCGCATTACTTTGTGCTAAACGGTATTCACAATGATTGCACTCGGGTCAGCGAATTACTTTTTGAATCGTATATGTACATATGCATAGCATCGTCAGTAGAATAAACAGTTGGAAGTCAGCGCTCTTTTCACTCTGTCTCTATTGTCGTCCCTTCCTTGTTATTTTTCGCGCTGTTACACGAGTTGCAATGAACCAACTAGCCCAGCAAGCTGCTATTCTACTTTTTGAATGTTGACCCTGTCCTTTCATGATAACACGATATGTTATCAAAAAGCCATGCAGACCCAACGCACTCTTGGCATTCAGGAGACACGAAGCTCTGTGCAAGTGCACAAACGAAATTTCAAACTGTGCTTATGCATTTTGTTTTCTATTGTGTTGCTCATAATGGGCACATAGCTAGTGGTAACATGCCCAACGACACACGACTTGGGTAGACCAAAAACAAAAAAAAGGAAATCGAATAAGCCATTGAATGTCGTGACTATTAACTTTCGTATTGTCAAGAAGTCAGGGTAGTTTATAAACCGGCATCATGTGTACAAATTCTATGTCGTACCTAATATTATTTTATTACGCAGACCAGAGGTTCACTCAGTACCACTACATCGTCGGTCAACATTCCAGGCTGTATACACAACCTGCACGGGAAGAAACACGAGAACGGCCCGCAAAACCCAGGGGATAGGCAAAGAAGCCTTCACTTTGAAAGTTCCCAGACTAATTTTTTTCATTAGGCCGCGGGTACACTTCACCGCGCCAAAATTTCAAGGGTTGCTGCCTACAACTCCCTGTTTTCGTTACACAAGGCGCGATTCCAGTTCACCTCTCAGTCGCTTCTGAGCCTTGGTCGAAGAGAATCATGCACCTGCGCCATGTTCGTCCCACGCGGGAGGTTCGGTGAAGGGTAAGCGGGAACTACCCAGCATTTGTATGTGGGCGGATAGGTTAAAAAGAAAACTGACAGACTCCAACGATTCTTGATTCTCTTCACTGAACTATCGCGAACAGAAGTTATGCGTTCACCCGACGCCTGGATATACGTTTAGAGCTTGCGCGTGATCTTTAGAAGATCAGCCAGCAGCGGGTTCCCGCTGTCTTGCGGAGTATACAATTTGGGTCACTGCAGGCAGGTGGCACTGGATATGTGCTGGAGAGCATGTGCCCGAGTCGACAAATTGGGACAATGGGTGCGGGAACGTTCGTCGTCACTCTCCAAGAATAGACACGTGGCAGTGGGTACAGGTGCCAGAATAGACAAGCAGAACAAGGGGCAAAACGTGAAGAAATCGGTAGCAGAAAATTGAAGTTGGCTACAGAGAAATGAAAAAGTCGACACAAGAAGTGCGGAGAAAGTAGTGAAGAGAACAAAAATGGGACCACAGCGTGCAATGAGCAAAGGGTGTAGAGCTACAAAAAAATGAAGAAAAAGTAGACAGCTGAAAATTGAAGTCGGCTACAGAGAAATGAAGAAGCCGGCAAGAGAAACAGCCAAGAGCGGAAGTTATGCGAACTACACGGGACCAGAGCTTGCGTTGAGCGAAGAACGTTGAATTAACGTAGAACTGAAGAAAATGGAGAAGAGAAGTGAATACATTGCAATCAACATCAAGAAAAGCTTCGCTTATCACCGATTCATACATGTGCGTGGAATTCGCCACATCTTTTTTTCTCTGCGCATCAATTCACAATATCTGAAGGAAATGAAGCGCTCTTCAGACATGCCAGACTTAATTTCAGAACCCTACCTTAAGCCTTCGGTTGCCACCAGGACTGGCCCCAAAGAGACGCCACCATTTTATGCAGACTTGGTTGGGCGAGGCATGCACCGGTATGCAGGCGTTATTCGCATAGGAATGACCAACGCCGTAGCCTGCATGTGAACCCTGCTGTGATGTTACTATCAGTCACATTTTGTGCGGGTGACCTGCGCGGGGATGATCACTCACTGCTGTGCTCAACAAGTTGGACAACCAGCTTCTGATGCCCAAGCAGATACATTTTTTACGTTCCGTCGGGGAACGACAAAAACGCAAAGTCATAAAGGAACAAAAGTTGTGAAACTATACTAGCCTGGGAGTTTGAGTGCATGACTAAGAGAGGGATTTTAATGGTATCTGGAGAGGTTAGCCCAGTGACAGGCTTGGCAAGCTACGGCAAGTGGAAGATGAAGGAAAGGAGGTGAGAAAAAAAGAGAAAATAACGCACTCAACACGTGCGCAAAACACGCTTGAACAATAGTTTCCAGCGTCTAATTGAGGCCTGCATCACGAAAGATGCGTCAGTGAGACACAGTTCAAAGCCGTGACACTGTCACGCTTCAAGAACGTCCCGTAACTGAAGTGGTGTCATGTCGCATGTTTAGAGCGTTACTCAAGACATACCTCGAAGATTTAAAGCGTCTACTAATAGAAATGGAGCGGCCCAATTCCTAATCAGCACTGCAGGCTGGGCACATTGGCATTGTGATCAAATCAACTTTAATGAAATAGCGTCTAATGTAAGCGACATTCAATCATACATCAAGAAGAAAGCATCCGGTGTGCTATCTTCTAAACAAGAATATAAAGGGGCCTTCGTGGTTGAAGTTTGTCATTGAACGAGAAGTGTCAGAATTCAACATAGCAACGATCAGTGGCGGCGAGCTGCAAATAAGCGAGCTTTTTAAAGGTGAACTGCATTTCCTGCGAATAATGTACCGCACATGCATTTTACAGACAGGCTCTCCTCTTTATGGTTTCTGCACATTCACTTGTAAGTCAAGTAATGAAAGTGCTTTCTGCGGCTAGACATATCTTAAAATTGATATTTTGGAATGCTACAATTGATGTTTGATACCGTTCATATTTGCAAGGACATTCGTGCAGAACAAAATGAACAAGCAACGTTTGAAGACTATGGGATCATCAGAAATGTGACAATGGCCCCGTTTTCTCGAATTCTCAGATTTGAGCTTGTCATAGCAGCGTATAGCATAGCAGCGACTTGGAAGTTGTAACAAAATTTAGTTCTCAAAACTTGGTCGTGAGATTTGTCGCATAATTAGAAAAAAAAAACGAACAAGCGTGTGAACAGACTCGGACACAAATAGTCTAAGCGTGGTAATTTACTCTATATAGCGCTGCATTCTAATCGCCCTGTCGTCAAAGCACTGGCACCACTCATTGGAAGCAACGGCTTGCTGCCGTTCCGCAGATTAACTTACTGCATGCACAGAGCTCCACACTAATGACTTGCGACAGACGGTCATTTAGTGTCGGCTAGCCGCGCCCGAGCTAGACTCGTGCTTGGGGCTATGACCCACGCTAATGTGACGTGCGGCGCAATGGCTTACGTTCAGCTTATAGCAGTGCTTGTAGGGCCCGCATGGCTATATATTAGCGGGTGAAAGAAAACCTCGAGAGACCCTTCCCCTTTTCTCCTCCTTCCACTCATGCGTTTATTGTCAACATTTTCTATGGAGCAGCTGGCACCGGTGACTCAGATACTGATACTCTAAAATGAAGTGCCACCTTTGAATGCTTGATCGAAACTAACCAGCAGATACGGCCCTGTTGCATACCTCGTGCTTTGTAATATGCTCTGTAGGTGGCCTTCAGCTATGATGCAAGGAAAGGCACCACATGACATCTCAGTGGCTTCCGAATCAGTGTGGCTTCATGGGTAACGAACACGCCGATAACGCTGTTCGGTCGGCTCTTCAAGTCAGCAAAAAGGAGTCAATACCGGACAGATGCCGTTAGAAAACTTTGAATGCTCTCACGAGATATCACGTTCTCCGTGGGGAAGGCCCTCAGTTTGCAAGGCAACCATCTGCACCACTTGAACTGTTCACTCTGCCTTCGCATCCCAGCTGGTCTCTGCCGACGCGACGCTACCCTGCTTTGTCGAATATGGCTATAGAAGTGGCTTTTACTAAGTAGTTTGCTTTCCGAATGGCATGGGCCGACAACGCCACGTGTGATTATTGTGATAGCGATGAGACCATTCAACTCGTTCTGTGTGACTCGGCTCGCTGCAATCTACAGAGACGATTGCTCGCAATCGCGATAGCGCGCTTTGATCCAAAACTGTTATTAGAAAAAAATCTTTTTAAAATACTGACCTCACAAGCCATGGCAGGGTAGGCCGAAGAGAGCACTTTTGCAGTTTTTAAGATCAACTGACCTGTACAAGCAGCTCTAGCCTGAATTGGTGTTCGCAGTGCTACAACTGCTATAGTATGCTGTGATATTTTGTGGTGATAGTCACCCGCTGTGATTAAGTGTGTGTGCTCCCTTTGCCTTTCTCTCTACTTTCCTATATTTTTACCTTCCCCAGTTTAAGGTGACAAACCAAATATTCCTTTGTAGTTAACTTCTCTACCTTTTCCTTTTCTTCTGTCTCTCTTTAATCACAGTTTGCATCACAACCTAGCAACATGCGTTTTTTATTAGCGCTTTTACCTAAGCGCGGCTGATAAGCCCTATCAGGAAGCAGCGCAACTGGGACAGCGCGGCGCTGAAGGCTATGCCTCAGACATAACTGGAACATTTAGCGACCTTTACTGTTGCGACCTTGTCTTCGTCCTCGCACAGGAACTGCTGTATGGCATTTCGTCTGTCACTGACCCAGTGTGACGAGTGCACGCCGAATGTGCAGTGTGCGCTGAGGGTGTGATAAGTAACAATATAAGTGTAACTCGATGGTTAGATATCGGTCGGTCGGTCGGTCGGTCGGTCGGTCGGTCGGAATAGAAGACGTATTCTATTGTACAATGCGAGCGCACAACTAGGTAAACATGGTAGGATCACTTAGCTCAGCTCAAGGGAGCTACCTACGCTCCACAATAATGACAACCGCTCTGCTGCGTTGCTAAAGGATTGGCACAAGCTACTTGCAGTTTTTGCAGAAAAACCAGCTGGGTGAAATTAGCAATGCAGGTCAGGCTTTTGCTATATAAAAAAATGAAAATGGAAAGTAAACTCAAAGCGTGGTTTGAACGTATGGTGTCTACTAGAAAAAAAAAAGAAGAAAAGAACGGATGTGCTTCGTGCACACTTGCCAACGATGAAATATCGCAGCAGTTTAGCGATTCACGACGACACTCCGGCAAAGCATGATTCTCGATTCTGAGCCGTAAAATTTCCAGGTCGTGCTAAATAAGACCTTGAATAATCCTTCAGAGTACATAATATTTTTGTAAATACACCCTGGAAAGAGAGAAAGTGCGGGTAACAGCTTTTATTTACTGCATTTTGGAGATTCCCCTACTCCTTGACGGAGCCCGTTCACTGTATACCTTTCTGCGCCTCACTACAACGTTCTGTTGTAATGTTCACTCTAAGCGAAGTGAACATAATCTACAGCAATCAGGCGTACGCATGACCAATGCGAAAACTAATGTGTTTTTTGGTGCCATATAAGGTAATGCTTTTAAGGCTGGCACGGAAACAAGATTTTATGATTGGCTCTAGTAGGCAGGCACTAGAAGACCTTAGAAGCTATCTAAGAGTACACTTACCTAGATCAATTAGTCACTGGGGAGCCGGAGGATGAGAAGAAAATGGCCAGACAAATAAAAGCGGGCTGAAGCGCATATTACAGGCACTTCTAACTAATGACCTGCGGCTTTTCAATATCAATAAACGGAGAAGTACGCAATCAGAGTGCTTTGCGACCCATAGAACCCGTATAGCTAAGACTGTGAAGTTGGCAAAAAAAAAATTAGGAGAGATAGAGAAGTCATAAGGGAAAGGCGGAGAGGTTCACCAAGCCCGGTCGGCTACCCTGCAGCGGATAAAGGGTCAAAGGGGATTACATTTAGGAAGCATCTAAAGACGCGGGATCAAATCCCTGCCGCGGCGGCCGCATTTCGATGGGGCGAAATGCGAAAACACCCGTGTACTTAGATTTAGGTGCACGTTAAAGAACCCCAAGTGGTCCAAATTATTCCGGAGTCCCCCACTACGGCGTGCCTCATAACCAGATCGTGGTTGTTGCACGCAAAACCCCATATTTTTTATTAAAGATAACGCAACGAACGACGGAACGTTAAGTAACAGAGAGGCGGTTGAATGTATTAGCGAAATAAGCAAACGATGTTGCTGACGTTCTACTTGAGATTAAGAATTGAAGTAGGGCTGGTCATATAGTGCGTAGAGCCAATAATCTATGGCCTATCGGAATAACAATGTGTACAAAAAGAAGAGAACCGTAGTACGAGGATTGCAGAGGATTACATGGTGTAATGATATGCGGAAATTTGCAGGCAACGAATGAAGCCGACTGACCCAACAAAGGGTTAATTGAACATTGCTGGGAAAGGCCTTTGTCGTGCAGTATTTATAAAATACGACGATGATGGTGGCGAGGGCTCTGCGGGTGTTAATCATGGTAATTCTGGTGTCTCCGGTACTACATAAATGTAATATGTTCTCTTTATGTATACCCGCTGCGTCTGACAGTTAGGAATGGAGAAAAGAAAAATTGGAGGATCGCACGCTTACGCAGTTAAGGGAAGCTTTCTTTAATGTTTGCGCAAATTTTCAAGCAGATGTTATGCAAACGTAATTCTAATGACGGAAATTTTTGTAAAGAATTATGTAAATAAAATTTTAATTAGCTCAAACGTAATGCTAACGCCAAAGAGGCAATGTATTGTGCCTTTTATTAATTCGAGGTAGGTAGCCTTAGGGCATAGTAATAAAAAATATCCACGCACATTCACAATGACGACGACGGAACAACGACGAAGTAATGAAGACGGTGGAATAACGGCGAGAGCATGACGACGAATGTATGAAGATGACGCAATGATGACGAAGGAATGACGAAGGCACGACAACGACGTCATCACGACATTGGAATGACAGTGACTGATAGACGACGATGGCATAAAAACAATGGAATTATGTTTCTGGAATGATAACGACGGCATGACGATGACTGCGTAGCTACGACGGTGTGACGGCGACAGCATGATGATGATGATGAAAGGACAACGCGATGATGACGACATAATGAAGACGGCGGAACAATGACCATATAGCATGACTACAAAGGAATGATCACAAAGCATGAAGACGACCAAACGACGACGACGGAATGATGATAGTGGCATGGCGAAGAGGGCATGTTTGTGTTGGAGGTAACATCCGTTGCTTGCGTGCATCACCTGCCGCATGGGGCGGTCTCGATTTGCATTACACCCCGTGCCGATTTGCGCTATGTCCGGTAGTGGCCAATCACGCAAGACCACTTTGTCACAGCACACGCTTATGAAGAAGAGTGAAAGAAAGGTTAGCTTTAAAAAATGTCACAGTTTCGCCCTAAGGGCGAAGCAATGAATGCGATAGCAACACAGCAATGTCATACGAAGTAAAGTGAGCGGCTTTGATAGCAGTATGAATTGTAGTAAACATGAGCTTATTAAGTAAGCAGGTGTGCTGCGGCGTAAGTAGACCGACATGAAGAGAGGCTCGATGACCACGACAAGGCGCGTGTGAAACGGTGGTGTTGATGAGAAGCGCTTCCCGTGGGCAGCGCGTGCGAAGGGACACACCTGTAGGGCTGCACTGCTGATCCGGGCAGATTGCATGTGTATCGTGCGTTGGAAAATGTGGCCCGACAATTACTAACTGAATGAACAAGCGTGGTGTGAGCGGGCACAAGCAAACATGAATAGATCACACTGAATGACTGCAGACAACGACTGTCAAAACGCTGGCAGCAAGCGCATACGCCGACGCGGGCGAAGGTACGTGCGGTCTATCGCTTCAACGGAAACTGAGCGGCGAATGCACAGCGCATATAAAGGTCAGAGCCGTGTGGAGATAAGAGACGGTGCGGGCGAGCGACGAGCGCGGTTGGTGGCAGAGTAGAAGTGCGCCCCCCCCCCCCCCCCGCGCTCCCTCTGGCACTGGCTTCCCGCTTCCTTGCTTGCACGTGGGACATTGAGTGGAGAGTTCCCCTTGCGCCCGGTTGCAAGATAGGCCTTTGGTGCCGCAGCGCAGCGTCGCCCCGCCTCCCTCCCATACCCCCACGGCATTTCGCGCGACGGTCGCGTTTGCTTTCCGCCGTGCGTTCGCTCTGCGTGATAGCGCGCGCCCCCCGCACGCTTCCACTGGGGCATACGGCGCGCAGCGACGCTTTTATCTATACGGAACCTCATGGCGACGGCGACGGCGACGCCGACGGCAGAAATCCGGTTGAAGCGTCCATATAATTGCTATCGCAATAAAAGCTTATATACGAATAGATTCAACCGCGCATCGTGCCGGAAGGCCAGTAATACTCTGTAATGAGAATCCTGAATCCACGTACTGAAGTCGGGAAGCCGGTCACTGCGGAGGTGAGACAATCTGAGCAAGGGCTTCCACATATGTCGTGTGTCTGGGAAACTCTACAGCAGGTGGCTCACATCGCTGTCTTGTGGCATGGTCCTGCCGTTGAAACAGAAGGAGTCATTCTTGATGAAGCCCTTCCACTTGCTGGTGTGAGCAAGGGAATCCTGTATCCTACTTAAGGAACGTTCTTCCAGCCTTGTGAGGTTGCGGGGATGGAAGCGCGCACACGGGAGAATAAGAGCATGTGTGTCGCATCGAAGGGAATTATTCCTGTCGGACTGATTTTCGACTGTCTTAGCCCAAGCAATGCAACGTTCTTAACGCTCCTCGCTCAATGAACACTCTGGTCCCATTTAGTCCACTTCTTTCTTCACACTCCCACTTCACTTTTCTGTAGCCGCGACGTCGTCAATTTTCTGTTGCCGGCTTCTCCACTTCTCTGTAGCTCAGCACACCTCCTCCCTCAATGAACGTTGTGGCCTCATTTTGTTCATTTCACTTTTTTCATCATACTTGGCTGCTGCTTTTGGGGACTGTAGTACTCTGTATACCAAAGTGTATTGTTGTGCCTGCCGCTGCTGAAGTGCGGCAGTGACGAGAAGCGCACGGCTTTCGCAGAGATCTGACTACGAATGCGAACCTGCAGCCACGTCTTTTACGAAAGCTCATATAGCCGACGTTTTTTTCAAATTCCTATTACTTACTCTTTCCCTTCTGGACTTTGTTCTGCTTGCCTATTCGAGCACTTACCCAGTGGTTCACGTTGCCTACTCGGCAAGACAGCAGCTGCAAAGTGGGGGCAAGAAGCAAAAAAAGCTTCGCTTGAAAACTCATGCAGAGTCTCAGCTAGCTCAGTGATCAAAGTAACTTGCACGATAAGAAAAAAATATTGCCTAACTGTTCGCGAAGCGCAGTACCGAAAGGAATCATGTGTAGTGGTCTCTAAGGAGGCGGTGGGAACAGTGCGTTCGTTTCTCTACACGATGAAGTAACCGCGACAGTAATATCGCCGTCGTTACGAACGGCGAGGATTCCATTGGACAAAACATGACGATGCAGGAGTTTTATCTACATCCGTGTGTACGCGTATACAGTACTAAGCGAACATTACCGCTCCACATTTGCGCTTCGTGCGATTCGAAAGGTACATTACCAAATGTGGCTTTGAACTTACAGCAGAAAGTTATTCTCATAAGCTTTCTTGCCTCGACGTAGGGTTGAGACAAGAAAAACGGTTTATATTCTTTCTTTCTTTTTTAACACTAACGGCCATTGCTGGCGTGATCGATGCGCGTTCGTAATACGTATGTTTCTCGCTAAACATCAGCTGAAGTGGGCTCGATGCCTGAAAGCACAGATGGAGACCGCGACGCTCGCAGCGAGGCTGCCGAAAAAAAAAAGGAAAGATGAAGAAGAGCAGTAAAGGTGGTGAGAAAGAAAGACAGCCAGTTTTTTTACGCTTCAGCTGCATCGCGTCATTCGCTGGAAACTCAGAACGAAGTTCTCGGGCATTTTTTAGAGGTTTAAGGGTTTGTGGTTTAGGGGTTTAGAGGTTTTAGGGTTTGTTTGAGTTCGTAAGAACAGTGCTGTGGTTGTCTAACCAAAAGGTAGTACGACAATACGGCATATTAGGCAGTATTTGCTAGAAAGTTTGAACGTTGGTGCACTGCGAGTTTGCTCTCGGTTTTTGTGCGCCTGAATATAGTCAGTTGTAAAAAAGATGAAATTAAGAGCTGGTTTTCGATTGCACCCAATCGTTCCGACTGAAAAGAAAGTGAAACTGAAGGACACTGTGAGGGTTTTGAAATGTAAAAAGAAAGAGAAAAGAAAAAAAAAGAAACAAAAAGATAAGGTGCCCCTACTTTTCTTACTACGAGTAGAATTATTACAAATATAGGGCCTCGTGTATGTGCGTGAACGGAAAAGGCCAGGGGTTGGGACATCCATGCATGTGAAGAAATCAGTGGGTTAGGCATCCACTGGGTCAACTTAATTATTTTATTCATGAAGGAACAAATGTAGAACATAAAATAACAGCAAACCTGATTTAATAGGTTTTTTCGATGCAGTTGCAATAAATATAACAATATGCATAAGCATAACAACGTTAAAAAAAGAAAAACATGCTTAGGAAGCAATCTACCTGATGACATTCCTTCACAGTGAACATTTTAATTCGAGAGCTTTCTTTAGCTGTTTTACCCTACCACTTTTGATGGTGTAGGCCGGTTTCGGGCCATCTATGTGATCTTGACAAGTGCCTAAAATATACAGGCTGTTTCACACAACTTCGGCCAAACTTTAAAAATATGCAAATGCTACGTAGTTGGACCGAACCAAGCTAATGCTGTTTTCCATCAGTGAGAGATACTCAGATTATGTCTTGCATTCTACCTAATTAGATAAATAGTCTTAAACAATTATACAACTTCTAAAGTCTTATAGTTAGATGAAAAGCGTCAATGAGAAAATTATAGAACAACATGAGAAATTCCCGATACAGCTTTCTATGGCTCAATACCTGCTACATAAAATTGTTTATCTGGGCGTGAAAGGAGCCCGCGAATACACGCAACATTGCCACGCGACTGGCCGCTCGAGGCACTTTGCGTGTATTCGCGGGCTTCTTTCATGCTTAGAAAAACACTTTTATGAAGCACATATTGAGCAACAGAAAGCTGTATCGGGCGTTTCTGCTGTTGATCTAGAATTTTCTCATTTACACCTTTCATCTAATTATAATAATTTAGAAGCTAAATTATTATTTAGCAGAGCGCGGATGACGCTGCCCGATCGGCCCACGATGGTGCCCCTATTGTATCGATACCACTGTCGAGAACATACGCAGCCACAAAACTTCGTTCCCTCGCACGCGAGCTTACGCAGACTCTGTGGAACACCAGTGACTTCAGCAACGCGCGCCTCCACAGATTGGATACACGTCTGCAACTCCACCTTCCACCAGGTTTACCACGAGCGGAACCAACACTTCTGTGCCGCCTGTGGCTCGGCGTGGCATTCACGAATGCCTATTCCTTCCGCATTGGAATGGCCGACAGCCCTGCTTGCGACAACTGTGGCTGCGAGGAGACAATCAAGCACCTCCTCTGTGACTGTCCCCGCTACAATGTGGCAAGAAAAGTGCTCGCGACTGCGCTTGAAAAACTGGACAATCGCCCCTCACAGATGAAAAAGTTTTAGGACACTGGTCTAGACGGGCTTCGGCACTCAAGGCCTTAAGGGCTCTGCTGAAGTTTCTAAGGGCTTGTGAATTGTGCGACCGGCTTTAAACGTTGTAGCGCGTATGGTCGCGTTATTGCACGAATTTTCTTACTTCAATTTTATTGCGATAGCAATTATATGGACACTCCAAAGCAGATTTCTGCCGTCGGCGTCGCCGTCGCCGTCGCCGTCGCCGTCGCCGTGAGGTTCCGTATGAAGTCAATGCAGATGAAATCGTCGCCGCGCGCCGCGGAACGCTGTATGTGCGAGTGAAGGGGCGCGAGGGACGCGCGCTTTCACGGGGAGTGAACGCACGGCGGAGAACAAACGCGCGTTCTGTGCCGTGCTCCCTTAAGGGCTGCAGAAGTAGGCGTCTCTTTCCTCCTGTACAATCACCATATATGTAGAGCAAACGCGCCTTCTTCTGACGCACGAAAGGCCGTGGGAGCGGGGGGGGGGGGGGGGGGGTGGGGTGGCAGGAAGGCGACGTTTAGCTGCGGCACCAAGTGCCTATTTATATCAGAGGCTCCGGCAACAGTCACCAACGCCGCACGCATTTTGTGCGAACGCGGGCAAAACACCGACGGCGTCGACAACAGTGCGGTGTGTTGCCGGTGCTGCTGCATGTCCAAGTTTGTACAGCGGATAAAACTACTATCCTTACTCCGTATAGCTCTCTACTAAGTTGCTATCGCAATTGATGCTTCGCCTTTCGGGTGAAACTGCGATAACTTTCATTACTCCGTATAGCTCTCTACAAGTTTGCTATCGCAATTGATGCTTCGTCTTTCAGGTGAAACTGCGACAACTTTTTTTTTCTTCTATCCCCTTTTATTCCCTTTACCCCTTTCCCCAGTACAGGGTAGCAAGCCGGTATTTACACTGGCTAACCTCATTGTCTTTCTTTTGCTTTCTTTCTCTCTCTATAAGTTATTATTTAAGACTAATTATGTAATTAGGCGGAATGCAAAAAAAAAAACATTATCTCCAAGCGACGGCAAACAATGTTACCGTGGTTCTGTCCAGCTACGTAGGGTCTGCATATTTCTAAAGTTTGGGACTGACCCCATCCTGGACATGAATAAAAGTTATTCTCTCTCTCTCTATCTGATAGTTGGTTTCGAAACTAGTTCCCCGACCCCCGAAGCTCGATGCTCTAACCATTATGCTACGGACCGCATGCCTACACTGTAAATGGTATTTCGACGACATTCTTTCTGATATGCCACAACACCGAGCACGGAGGACGCCCAACATACGACCATCCATCCGTCGAAGCGTGTTTGATAAACTCGATATTGAAGCAGAGGCACGCATCCGAAGAGGTGTTCGGTGCCCCAGCGAGTCATTATCTCAACTACGTGATAACGTGCCGCGTCAACTTTCAGCTTACTGCACTTGACGTTCAATGTCATTCATGCCGCTTTGCCCTCCCCCCCCCCCCCCCCCCGCGTTTTGTTATTTATTTTGTATACTACATTCTTCTTTATCTCTTTATGACAGATTTTTTTTAACCTCCGGCATCGCCATATTACCATACGCGGGGCCTTAATAGTCTAAAAACCCATCTGATCATGTATTTTATTTTTGTATGTAGAAGCTGTGGGGAGTATAGGGGCTTTTATTTGCAATAGCAACTTAATTTTTTTGCACTGGCTCTTGCCGTCATCTTCAATAAAGTAGAAACGTAAACAAACAGCGACTAAAGCTCCAAAGACGACTGCTCCATCTTCCCCTTATCTAATAAATCAACGTGGTCGTATAATAGCAAGTTTCCTATGATTACATGTGAAGCGCTATAATTGAATGTGGGAGTTATAACAAACACATGTTTTATTCATTGATGCTGCAACAGCAAAGAAGCTCCAGCTTCTATAATCACAGGAATTACCAAGTTCCGCAATGTAGACGACTGTGTTGCTTTATTTCTGTCGCGATAAGCTCTCTGATTGATTTCGCATGCACGCGTGTCTCTGGCATTTATTTTTGGTATCACTAGATACCGGATAGTAATACCGGTAGTGATGACCTTCCCCTTCCTAGCGCTTTTTGTTTCTGCATTGTGTATATTTTACAGCGAAGCTATTAAGGGCTCAGTCTCCGATGGTCATGTCTGCGTGTAGAAAAAAACTCTCATTAGCCGTATGCTGTTTGTGCGAGTGAAAGCGCACGAGGGACGCGCGCTTTCACGGGGAGCGAACGCACGGCGGAGAGCAACCACGACTTCTTCCGTCGCGCTAAAGGCCGTGGGGGGACGGGAGGGATGGAGGGGAGGCGACGTTTAGCTACGGCACCAAAAGCGTATGTTGCGACCGGATGCAAGGGGAACTGGCCACTCAATCACCCCCGCGAAAGGAGGAAAGTGGGAAGGCAGCGTGGGTGGGAGGGAGTGCTGCTTTTGCTCTGCGGGCAATTAACTGCCTACTTGTACTTTGCGCGGTGACGGGCTGTCGCGTGCACCGTACCTTGAAAGTGATCTGCAACACAGCTCCTACCTTTGTATGCGATGTGCTTTCGCCGCTCAGTTTCCGTTGAAGCGATAGACCGCATGAACTTTCGCTCGCTGCTGCTGGCGCGCTTGCTCACGCCAGCGTTTTGACAGCGCACGTCAGCAACGCGCAGAACTGTTGTCGACGGCGGTGGCGTTTTGCCCGTCTTCGCACCGAACGCGCGCGGCGTTGGTGACGTGCTTATGAAGAACATACCAACCTTTGCCGCACACCCTACGGTGATGTACCGTAGCGACCATAAGGCCGTGGTCCTCGTGGTCACTAAATAAATGAAAACCACTGGATCATATATGTTTCTGATTCTTTAATCGTTCAAATAACCAATTACACCATCACATCTTAATAGTCATGATTGAAAATACGTAATTCCCACCATAGTACAGCTTCTCTGGTCTTCCATCTCCACCCCAGTGGAAGGGCTGACAGTTTTTTTCCTTCTTCCTGTTGCTATCATTGTGATATGTGTGACGTCCGAACTAAATGTAGCGAAATTTATCTGTGCAACAAAATTCCTTCGCATAATTTCTACATTCGTGAATCACTTCTTCAGAACAGCACGGGGCCATCTGATCATGTATTTATTTTTAATTTTCTGTTCTGATGAATCACAAAGCGGTTTTCTTTCTTTTCTTTCTTTCATGGTTTGTCTTGCCAACTTGCTAAATGTGCGTTATTATTACTCTCTCCTTGTGCGTTATTATTACTCTCTCCTTGCTGACGTTTTTTATCGCAATTGCTATACTATAGTGAACTATATATGCTACCACATGCTACCCTCACTCAATGCATCTCTTGAGGTTCCTGACGTATAAATAAATAAATAAATAAATAAATAAATAAATAAATAAATAAATAAATAAATAAATAGATAGCATATTTTAGCCATTTTGATTTCTGCTGGGTTTTAGCACTGACGGTGACGCATTTACTTTTACTGACCTCCTAGCAGTGATGATGGCTACTCGGAGGCTCAGAGGCCAATGATGGCTGCCGCTGTGAGTGAGGTCACAATGGCTCTAAATTTAGAGGACGGCTACATCAAGTATATGCCGCTAGCATTCTACGGAATTTGTTTTTTTCTTCTACCAACCGGGTCTGTAAATTCTGCCACGCTGTGGCCTACTTTTCTTCCACCCATGATCTCTGAACGCCGGGCGTCATCTGGTATAATGTGGGCTGCATAAAGAGGTGAATATTGGGCTCAACAGGTTCAGGGCGCAAGGCTAAGAAAAAAAAATAAAGAAACATAAAAGAAAAGAAAAAAATGAAGAGGAAGGCCGGGGTTGGAATACTGCATCAGATCTCAAAGAGTCTATAATTTAAATTGAGTTGAAGAGTTCACCTTCGCACAGTGCGTTTTGGGGGACACCTTAATCCTCGGTGGGCTCCGCATTGTTCTTGATCTCCTGGAGTTCTTTAAAGTGCACCCAAATATAAGTCCACGTGCGTCTTTTTAACACGAAAGTGTTTTATGCCGGGGTCCACCAAGACTTCACTGACGTATTTCCGTCACGGAAATACGTCAGCTTACAATGTACACGAACATAATACAAAGAAAGAAACCAGAAGATAAAGTTCCACAAACATGCAAAATTTGGAAATCGAACCCACGACCTCTCGGTCCGCGACGATAGATCGCCGAGCGTTTAACCCATTGCGCCACAAACGCATTTGCAGAGAGCTACACAGACGCGCCTTATATATCTAACACTCCTCCGTGTACCCGCGCTCTTGCTCGGGGCGGTGCCGCCGCCTACGAGCAGAAAAGGGAAGTACTGCATTATGACACTAACGCGCACCGACAGTGAACGCTTCGGTGGTCTCAGCACTACGACGCCTCGATGCCAGCATTCGAAGGGACGCTGGCATCAAGAAGCACTACCAATGCCACCTAGGTGGCGTTCACCGTACTCAGCACAGCGGAGCGTGGCCTCCGCAATTAGCTCTGAAAATGTTTCTGAAGTTGATCGCGGAGGCTGCAATTACGACGCGCTGTACGCGCTGATTTGACTCGGTGACGATTCAGTTACGTGCTTTGTCTTGCGCGTTGTATTAGTGTGTCAGTTACGTGCTTCGTCTTTCGCGTTGTGCTAGCGTGTGCAGCGTAGTGCAGCTTCCATATGCACGACGGTTGCTCATGGTCATCGACGTTGGTAGTCGTGATGGAGGAGACGTGCCACCAGGCGTCAGCGTGGGTGCATCAACGCCTAAGGGCGCTTTAGCCACAAAACACCAATAGACATTATATATCAATGTGCAATAAACATTACACTACTTCTGTGAAGACACGTTTCACTTTCGTGTTCTATACCGATTCCTATATAAGAGGGATCAACCACATTTTTTCAGTTTTTTTTCTTGAATTTCGCCCTAATTTGATGAGGCCCGAAATCGAACCCATGAACTCGTGCAACAGCCCAGCGCAAAAGCCACAAAACCACCACGACGAGTCACAGAGTGTACATTTAAAGCAGCTGAGTACGACGCAAGAAAAACAAAATTACGTAGAATCTCATCAGGAAGTTATCTGAATGATGCGTAAGTATTTCGTAGAAACGACGTGGTGTTGAGTGCTCACACTGAACACTGCTGCTAATCCTAGCACTGCTCAGCGGCTGCGGTAGTCTTGGTGCCATTACGGTAAATGCGATAGCGCTGCGCCAACACGAACTGCTGCGGAAGGCGGTGCAACGTGAACTGATGAGGCAAGCAAACTACTGCAGGTGGAGGTGCCAGGCGACGCTGATGACGTTCCGATCCGAAGCCACGACTGCTCCACAGTTCTGGCTTACTAAAGGAGGTGTGCCTAGTGACTGTCTGGTTGCACACGTCACGTGGGCGCAGAGACGCGCTCGTGCCACTGCTCGCGCGTTCAGCGTCGTCTTCTTCCACACCTGGCGAAAACATTGCTGCTGACTTGAAAGTGATCGTCTTACGCGATGAACGGACGGACGCACGGACAGTTTTCTCGTTGGGTAACTGTAGAAATGCTTACGCATTTAAAACAAGTAATAAGAGGTAACAATACACTGGAATGAGAATGTAAAGTAATTTAATGAATGTCTCTTGAGCGCGTAAGCTTTGGCCATCAACTTCTTTGGCGTATGCTAAAGCATACGCCAAAGAGGGTGAAGACTGACCATGTTTTGTTTCGCACATTTAATATTTAGTTTGCGAATATTTAACATAAAAGGCATGCGCTGCCGGTGTTTTGTTTCATGACGTTTGTTTGTGGGCTGTCATACTCAAACATCCGAGGAATAATTGTGTAAATAATGCAAGACAAAGTGCGAGCAACTTTTGTGGTAAAACATTGCTGCTAGCTCTATCTTGGAAGCCTGAAAGCGATCGTCTTGTGCGATGCACGAAGGCGAGCTTTCTGGTAGAAACGCGGCCTCTCGGAGTTGCGGGGGCCGATCGCAGAGTTAGTGCACATCCGCGCCAAAAAATTACACAATTTTCAGGTTTCTGTTATTGTTTAGCACTTTTAATATTTCAGACTGAAAAGTCAGTCTGAGAAGGCATGCATATTTGACTTAAATATGCATGCGCTGTCAGCGTCTTGTTTCATGACATTTGTTAATTTGTGGGCTGTCATTCTCAAAATTCCTGGAAATACAATTGTCATGAATGTAACACAAGGCATGAGCAACATTAGTGATAGCATGGTGTGGCAATATAACCCGCATATCATCATCATCATCATCATCATCATCATCATCATCATCATCAGTCTATACTTATGTCCACTGCAGGTGAAAGGTCTCTCCCCGTGATCTCCAATTACCCCTGTCTTGCGCTAGCTGATTCCAACTTGCGCCTGCAAATTTCCTAACTTCATCACCCCACCTAGTTTTCTGCCGTCCTCGACTGAGCTTTACTTCTCTTGGTATCCATTCTGTAACTCTCATTTTCCACCGGTTATCCATCCTACGCGTTGCATGGCCTGCCCAGCTTCATTTTTTCCCACCTAATGTCAACTAGAATATCGGTTATCTCCATTTGTTCTCTGATCCACACCGCTCTCTTCCTGTCTCTTAAGGTTAGGCCTAACATTTTTCGTTCCATCGCTCTTTGTGGGGGCCTTAACTTGTTCTCGAGCTTCTTTGTCAACCCGCATATACTGAATGTCATATAGCAATGCGTGGCATATATATATATATATATATATATATATATATATAGCTAATTAGGTACGGGATGAATTTCTCTATCAGACAACGCCGCTCATGCCGATGGTGGGTTTTCTGCGACACGGGACCTTTAACGCTGTCGCGTTAAAATAATGCGATGGTTCCATCTGTTGTCCTACCGATCGATCCCGCCGCTATTCCAGCTACGCGGCCGCAAGATACCCTGACACACAATGACACAGCCTGAAGGAAGTCGCCAATACTGCAGGCGATAACAAAACCCCTTTGGCAGGGAACGTTCAAAGAAGGTTGCGCGCGGGTGATGCGTGTCCCCGAGGCACTATGCGACCCGAACCACCAAAGCAATACACCCCCCCCCCCCCCCCCCCACAGCTTCGGTGTCCCAGTGATCGCGGTCCCGGCGACAATGATGTCGTGCCGTGACCTCATCTGGCAACGCACCGTCAGGCGAGCAACCAAGAACATTCAGCGATGAAAAGTAATGTGTGCCTCGTGTGCCGAGCGTATTGATTGTGCGCCTCGTCGTGGCCGCCATTATTTCCGCTTGTATACGAAGGTCTCGTTGCGTGCGCGTCCAATCATGTTCGCGCAGAACGACGGGATAGAAACGCATCCAAATCAGCCATGCACTCGTCGCAGAGCAAAACATTGTTTCCTGGCGGGATATATCAATGTTTCTGGGGCTACATCAGTGATCTACGGATTCCTCTTCGTTGCTTGTATTTTGTGATCGTAAAAAAAAAAGCACTTGTGCGTTACGGTAGCTCGAACAAGGGTACGAGCGAATACACAAGGACGCGTATGCAAAAAATAATCCTGTGCTTGTGTAGTCCAAATCCAGGACTAATGCTGCTCCACTAACGCGAATTCTGAGGAATGCGAAGCAGTGATGTGCCGGTGCTGGAGTAGCGCTGGAGGGAGAAGCAATCGAGTGCTTGTGTAGGTGGTGGCGTCCGCTCTTGCGCTGCTCTGGTACCAGTCTGGCGTTTCGGAACCAATTTTATTGAGTTTCTGCTAATTAATGCGCCTAATGCTTGATTATTCATGTCTTTTAAATTATTCTTAATCATGTTAGTTTATTTCGAACCGGTTTTGATTAATTCTGTACTTGTCCTGACCCTGTTTCGAGCTGGATTTGAACTATACAAGCGCAGGATTTGAGCAGAAATGGAGCTAGATTAGGCGCTGGATTTGAGCAGGATTTGAACTGGATGGGAACTGCACTTGAACTATACATTCTGCAACTGCAGGGAGTTGCCACAAGTCATCCGACCGCAGCCGAAGCCAACGGTTGCGCGCTTCCACCTTCTTTTGTTGAGTCATGCTCATGACTATGTCTTCTGCCACCATCCTTTAGTGTTTCCTTCCCTTATAGTACCCGCATCAGAAACCATTTCAGTGGTTTTTAAGTGTTTATCTTTTGTTGCGGAGTCATTGTCATTTTTGCTGAGTTATGCTGATGACTAAGGCACCACCATCCCTTACCACCATCCTTTAGTGTTTCTTAATCATGTTAGTTTATTTTGAACCGGGTTTGACCAATTCTGCACTTGTTTTGACCCTGTTTTGAGCACTTGTTTTTGAGCGTGATCATGACAGATCACAGGCAACGGACGCCGACGACACCCCAGGGACCTAAAGTGCTTCGCACTTGGAAAAGGCGTTAGATACGGACGAACGCTGGACTTTCAACTGTGCTTTGTTGGAAAGTACACTGCCAGAAAAAACATCCGACGCATGCGCCTC
Source organism: Dermacentor silvarum (assembly GCF_013339745.2). NCBI lineage: Eukaryota > Metazoa > Arthropoda > Arachnida > Ixodida > Ixodidae > Dermacentor > Dermacentor silvarum. Next base: position 218,588,099 of record NC_051155.1, read on the forward strand.
TTGAACTGCTCCCAAGGCCAACGCCACCTAGAAAATTTCTAGGTAGCGTTGCCAAGACACGTGCAATAATAACAGCTTGATCACCTTTTACCTACCCGCTAGGTAGGCACGTTCCGTGTTCTTTAAACACAAGGACGCATGGCTGACACATTTATCTTTCTGATTTCCAATGTGAAAGGCTTCTAAGATTTCCCGCTCATATCTAGATTTCCCCCTCCCTAAAATGGTCACACAATCCAACATCAGCACAGTTTTGTTTTTATTTGCACTTCCTGCAGCTACGGCAATGAACTGCCAAACTGCTTCCCTGGCCCCGGCTTAAGGATGTATTATGTTCTTGCAAATATTGGTTGTTTTGAGCAGCAGCGCACATTCTAATAAAGCGCAGTTGAAAGACCAGCGTTTGCCCATGTCTAAGGCCTTTTTTCTTGTGTGCGCGTCCTTGCGTATTCGCTGCTACCCTTCTTCAAGTTCATCATGCACCAACTGGACCAAGAGTTTGCGCTACTGCGGTAGCTCTACACTTGATTTCGTGAATGATCTGTCAACGCACTGTGAACAACAAATAAGTTTAACCACGGCGATCAGCCAGAATTTACTGGAGTCTTGAATATCCGCAGTATAAGCAGTGCTTCAGTGAGTCGAAGGCACCCTTAACGTTACTACTTTACAATGTCTAAATCAAAGTTGCAACCGTCATGACTGAAAAAAAGGAAGATCCTCTAACAAGTCAAACGAAACAAGAGCATCCGGAATTAGATTAGTTTTTCACGGGGTGTTTCATCAGCATGACTTGCACTGAACAAAGAACAAATTTGTTGCTGGTGCTTCGCTAAAGATGCGGGGTTAGCTTACCATAGATTGAAGGAACTCATAATCGAATGAACTAATGCGTGTTGCGCACCTCTACTGATGAGGTGTTTCTTAAATTATCTCCGTAAAACCACTTAAATTATCTCCGTAAAACCACGACTTCTCACTTTTAATTTCAGGAAAGAGGTTCTATTTAGTATCCAAAAAAATTCGAGCTAAGAGAACCCAAAAGCAAGCATGACGACGGTGTTGAAGGCGTCCAGGTTGTTGTCCGCCTCACGGAAGACCTTCGGAAATCCCAAGCTGCTCACCGATTTGTAGGAGGTAATCCGTGCTGTGTTTATCCGCATGTTTGGAACAGCTGTCTCTTTAGTGGCCCGAAAGTCGCCCGTTTCTCACCCGAGCGATGGAAAGACTGACAGAAAGATAGCCTTCGATCGGTTCATTCTCCTCGTTTTCAGTCTTTTTTCAGAGAACGAAGTACGACAAGTCTTGCCGATCGAGAAATCAATGGATGCTCTCTTATATATCGATTACCTTGATTGAAACCGTCCATCCCTGATTCAAGAGCGTGGCTCGGGCAACTCAACCTTGTAAGTAAAACATGCCTTCGCGAGGCGCCAAGTGGAAAACCCCTAATTTTGCAGTACATTGAGAAGACTTTGCACGTCGCCGACTGTCAGAGCAGAACCGATAGGCCATCTATGAACCAAGTTCAGACAAACCAAGGGTCATGCTATAGTCGCAAGAGGTCATTGCAAGTGGCACTTCAAGAGCCTATACTTTGACGAAACTGTTTATACAGTAGCCCTTGCTTTTTACTGTGAAGCTGTTAAGGGCTCAGTCTCCGATGGTCGTGTCCGCTTGTAAAAAAAAAATTGGCTGCGGCTTAACTCAGTTATGCCTGGGTGCGCGTATAGCGAAAGGTGCGGTTAATCTTATTCTTTAGCTTGGTTCTCTCTACGGTTATATCTTTATCGTTTAGCATCGTACGTCTGAGTGTTTAGGTTTGGTTGTTACCTCTCGTTAAGTTATGGTTACATTAAAGACTAGACATTCTTAAAGTGTGACGCACTTATTTTGAAAGTCTTCATCTTGTTGTTTCTCAATTGCCACAAAGACGGCCCGATGTTCGGTGAGGCGGGAGGATAACGGGTTGTCATCCAGTGACTTCGTTTCGGGTGCTATCCTCATCTGAATCCACACGCCTGGCCGCTTCGTACTTATGACGCTTCTCGAGGCGAGCGGCCCGTTCTTCCTCCGTCTCGTCAGCTCACTGCCTCCCCTTGCTTTCGCTCCGACGACAAAACCTGGCTTCTTTCAGTCTCTCCGACCCACTTTCCATATCTGCCGACGAATCCCACCGAGCCGCCCCTTTTATATATACGATGTAACGGCGGCTCCTCCTCTGTTGCAACGCGGTTTCACCGGCTCCTCCTCTGACGTCATGCCAGATGGCGCGGCGAGTGGCGCTGCCAGCTGCCTCGTTTGCTAAGCAACGGCTCACCTCCCGGTGCAGCCACCGGCCACCGCGAAACGGCGAGAATACGGCCAGTGTAGCTCTCGCTATACAAAAACTCTCATTAGCCGTATGCTGCATGTGCGAGTGAAAGCGCGCGAGGGAGGCGCGCTTTCACGGGGAACAAACGCACGTCGGAGAGCAAACGCGACTTCTTCCGTCTCGCAAAAAGGCCGTAGGGAGACTGGAGGCAGGGAGGGGAGGCGACGTTTAGCTGCGGCACCAAATGCGTATCTTGCGATCGGGCGCAAGGGCAACGGGTGACTCAATCAAAGTCTGAGAAGATTTAACATAAAAGGCATGTGCTGCCGGTGTCTTTTTTTCATGACATTTGTTTATGGGCTGCCATTCTCAAAATTTTGGGGAGCTGCACAAACTTGGACATGAAGAGCACCAACAACGCGCAGAACTGGGGTGGTATTCTGTAAGAGTCTATTTAGGCTGTCTCTGATTGGCTGCTGCTTCACGAGCAGGACGGAAACTGGCTGGCACCTTCGCACACGTGAAGCAGCACCCAATGGCGACAGCCGAAGTGGACAGTCCACTAAGTAGACTCTTACAGAATAACGCCCCTGTTGTCGACGGCGGTGGCGTTTTGCACGTGTTCGCACCGAACGCGCGCGGCGTTGGTGACGTGTTTATGAAGAACGTGCCAACCTTTGCCGTACAGCCTATAGCGGTGTACCGTAGCGACCATAAGGCCATGGTTCCTGTGGTCACTAAATAAATGAAAACCACCGGATCATATATATTTCTCCTTCTTAAATAGTTCAAATAACCAATTACACCATCACATCTTAATAGTCATAATTGTAAATACATAATTCCCACCATAGTACAGCTTCGCGGGTCTTCCATCTCCACCCCAGTGGAAGGGCTGACAGTTTTTTGTCACTTATTTTTACACAATTAATCGCCCCATATAGGGCTCAATAAGTGCCACAAAGAGCTACATAACTGTGCCACAAAAAATTTCTAAGCATCTTTCCACCGTCGCTATAATCATGCGCGCTGTTATCATGCTTCTTTGACAGAAGAAAAAATATTGAAAGCATTCAACACCAAATTATTTTATTCATCTATGCTCGGTGACTTGTCAGCCATTGTCGTCAAGCTGTCGTCGTCATCATAGGGCAAGCTAACACTGTTTTAAGTAGCGCCGACGTGTTTCCTTTGAGAAGACCTCTACAAATTTTTCGCGCGATAGTCACAATATTATTTGATTTCTTTTTTTTCCTTTTTGCAAACGGCTGGGATATTACTTAGAAGAACTTTCTGCGAGCCTAGTTGGTACATACTTCAAAGAACTTCAAGTTCAAAGACAAGGCGCTTCAAGCAATTCACAAGTGCTTCAAGGAAGTCAAGGTAAAAGCAACGCGCACAAAGAAGGATTTCGAGCATTTGTGCAAGGAACCTAACCTTACTTGTTTGGCGAGCAGTCTCAACAAATGTTCTGTAAACGCATTGCAAGTGTTTTTTTTTCAGCAAAAACCCACAAAGACAATATTCCGTTCCGGTCAATCGTGAGTGAAAAAGGATCTTGGCAGCATTGCGTTAGCATGTTTTTGCTGAACCTTTTAAACAGTTCAAACGTTCCGATCCTTTCATTGTTCGCAAATCGGATGATTTGGTCTAGTTTTTCAAGGAAAAACCGGACCTCGGATACGCCTTTTTCGTTGATGTCGAGGACCTTTTTTACTCTGTACCCCAGCATGAATTTCTAGCATCTGTTAGAGTGTATAGCTGAAAACCCCGAGGTCGCCTTCCAGAACCCTAAGGGTATTAACAGTGGGTAGTAACTTTATAACTTTATCAGAGGCCTACTAACCCTCCAATTTTGTATCTTATGACGAATAATTCTTTTTGCAGAGGGAGGGCATTTACTTTGGCTCTTGTGAGGCGCCAATTTTATGTGATATTTTTTTTTGTCCCAGGTCGACCGCACTCTGCACCATGCCTTTAAAGAAGGCGGGAAGGTTTTACATGTTTTCAGATTTTTAGATGTTTTTTTTTAAATTTTGCCAAAGCCACATGCGGGGGGGGGGGCTTTATGGACACCAAGTTGAAGTGATTTCAGACCTTTTAAATTGGCTTGGGAAGGGATTGACCTTCACACATGAACTTTCCACGCAGAACTGCCTCCAGTGTTTAGACATTAATTTTAGTTTGTTTTTTTAGAGAACATGTGTGCTGGCATAAAACCTCGGAGTAGGACGGGGATCCTACTTTTTGACTCTTCTCACTCTAAGATAGGGAAAAGAGCCATAGCATCTCTTTGCCTCGAGTCTTCGCTTAGGAAATCGTGCCACCACACGATGCAAGATAGCTTCCAAGCGCAGGCGCAAGAACTGCTGGTCGCAGGTTCCCCTCCTGCAGTCATCTCTGCAGTTGCTGAGGGTCTGTTACAGAAGTTTAGGAAAGGAAAAAAGGACAATAAAGACTTCAGGGGTAAAAAAAAACGTGCGCTTGAGGTAGTTCCTTACATCCCCAAAGTTTCGCATAACCTCAAGAAGGTAGCGAGTAGGCACGAAGTTGGAGTGGTTTTTTTCTGTCCCCAACAAACTCGACCGTCTTTGCGCCTGCATAGCCACAGCATGCAGGCGAAACAAGGAGAGGTTGCCGTAAGAACCACCTTTCGCCCTATATCAACTGCACCTGCGGAGTTGCCTATGACATTCCTTTGTTCTGTGGCAAAATCTATATTGGTCAAACAGGAAGGTGTGTGAATGATCGATTTAGAGAGCACATCTTGAATATTAAAAAGAAGGAGCGAATGCATTTGCCGGATAACGTTAACTCTTGCGGATGGGAGGCATTATTTTTTGACGCGAAGATTCTTGGCAAGAGCCACAATGAGCAGGCCTGCTTAAAACTTCAATCAAAACACATAAAAAAGAGGGGGAAGGTTGCATCAGAGAACCTTCTTTAAGTGTGCCATTAGTTAACCATTTCTTATACATTTTCTGTATCATGTTTTTTTTTCTTTCTTTATTATTAACGCTTCTGCACATGTGCCTTTTTGATATATATTTCATGACGACGTTGTGTAATAAACAGTTGAAAGTAGCGCCTGTCCTGTGTTAGACCTTTCTTTTGTGCTTTGTCTCCCTGCGCTTTAAAAAATTCATTAAGGGATATTACTTGTTTCCGTACGCTTTTCGAACTGTCAGTAAATTACGTATATATCGCTCCGCTCTGAGAAATCGATTGCAGAGAGGTTTGAAAGGAACACATACTCGAAGGAAAGAAAGAAGTAATAAGACTGGATAAACTGACATGACAACTGTGTAACAAAAAAAAGCCAAGAAAGAAAAATCTAAGCCGGGATTAGTACAACCGTACAAGAAGAGACCTAAACTATGCTAATCTGATAGCGGCGTCAAGAACTACACATGCTCGATATAGGCAACAAATTTATCTGGCACGCCCAGCAGCCACTCAAGGTGCCAGGAAGCCGCGTGAGGTCACTTAACCCCAGTCATGCATCCTATTGAATGTTCACACAAGCGATGCTCAAGATTGGTCTTAAACTTTTAACACCATTGTGTACTGCTCACTTGATTCGGTGATGGGCTGCCTTTTCATTTTCCTTCATCATTAACATTGAGAAAGACGGTATACCTTAATTAGTTTAAACTAAGAGAAGAAAATATACGTTATCCTGGCCTTGCGTATGTTTTAATGCTACCCACAGTGGTGGCTCACTGGCCATGGCATTATGCTGCTCAGTGCGAAGTCGGGAGTTCGATCCCCAGCCGCAGCGGCCGCATTCCTGCAGGTATGGCAAAATGAATAAACGCCCTTTTCTTACATTTATGTGCACGTTAAAGAAATCCTCGGGGTCGCAATAAATCCACAGCAGCTCTGTACGCCGTTCTCATATCCTGTGTGTTCTTATCGAACGTTAAACCCCAAATTTTGTTTGATTTATCTTTTTAACTTCATTAATTTAGCCTAAATGCCCTTATGGCCATGGCAAAATGGGGGTGTTAAAGGCTATGAAAATGGTAGAAGTGAAGTAGAAACATTACCTATAAGTGCAAGGCAAGTAACAACAAAATGAGTTACATACATTTACTATAAGGACATAGATAATACTGAAACAATAATGCTGATAAGCAGGGTGTCCCAACTATCATGCACCATGATTTAAAAAAAAAGAGCAATTACGTTACTCGAAGAAAACCTAGTGCATATTGTTTCCAGTACAGTGGAATATAAGGCAGTTTCTTTTTTTCGTTACTGAGATTTAATTAGGTAATTGTAATTGATTATCTAACTCATGAAGTGTAGTCATAATTATCAAAGTGTCAATGAGAAAATTGTAGAGCAACATGGAAAACTCCCGATACTGCTTTCTGTTGCTCAATACGTGCTGGATAAAAATGTTTTTCACAAGCGTAAAAAAAAAAAAAACTTCACGAATACAGGCAAAATTGCCGCGCGACTGGCCGCTCGTGGAACATCGGCAAAAAAATGTTTTTTTTTTTTTTTTTTAGTGAAAAATACTTTGGTCGAACGTCATTCACACAATATCCAACTAAACAATTTTTTTTTCGCAATAAGATCGGTGATGGTCAGCTTACTAAAGTCTGGGACGTTTCACGTGGAATAATCAGTGGGCACATGCGATGCCGTTCGAAGCGCGTGCTGTGACGAAGTGAGGCGTGCCACTTTGCGTGTGCCACGCGCCACTTTGCGTGTGCCTCGCGTCACTTTGCGTGTGCCTCGCGGAGTACTACAGCCTAGCGTTGCGAGTGTCGTGAAGCTATGAGAGGCAATGAAAAGAATGACTTCTTTTTGTGTGCAGCAACATTCTTCGTTTGAATAATAGTAAATCTCAGACACTTGGAATGAAATTTGAAACTGAGTGAATGAGCAGTCACTATACAGGTCGCAATGCGTCAACTGTGTAAACGTTACAAACCCCATGTACTCCTGCAAGCTTATTTAGTTTTACTTCTTTGTCTAAACGCATTTATCAAAGGAAACATCGTTGGCCTTCGGCTATCACGAGTATATGTCATTTGCTCTCGAAAGAGAAGTCTCTTGTAGCTGTCCGTCTTCTTTTTTTTTCTTTTTGTTACATCTGGGCCCTCTAATATTTGCTCCTCTTAGATAAACGCTACATTCAATTTGTATATTCTTACTTTTACATGCACTAGAAGGAGCCTTGCCGAACCGTGACTCCATTAAAAGCTAAAAGAGTATGTTGGGAGCCCTTTAAATCACTATTTCCTCAAAACTGGTTGGAAAGTGCCCCAATTGCACCAGTTCATTGTGCTTCTTGGAGGTGCGACTCCCCCCCCCCCCCCCCTTTGACCCTCCCTACGTATTGTCAGTTTTGTTACAACGCCTTTCTGTAGCAATCAATCAATCAGTCAATCAATCAATCAATCAATCACTCAATGAACAGGTGTAATGAAAAAAAACAACGAGAAAGTTATGCCTAATGTCCAGGAAGGGCTATTATTTTTGGTTGTTTTCTTCCACGAACATGTGTTATGCATTCACCGCTACTCAAAACTCAAATACAAATTATGGAAAACTGTAGAAACCCTTGGGAAATGCCGAATTTTCTACCGGTTAAACAGAAGCTCATTCTCTAAAATACACTCTTCGACTCGCATTTACGTTATTGCCATTTAATCCGGGGCAATGGTTCGAAAATATCCACAAATGATGTTGTAGTCTTGCAAAAAAAAAGCGTTACGGGCTGTCGCTACCTTATCGTATAATGCCATAACTACAATTTGTGCGGAAAAAATGGTGTAGTAAAACTTACTTCACTTGATCATTGAGCATAATTGCATTCTTTAAAGGTTGAAATCAGTAATCACACGGATGACCTTAAGATCTACTGCAAAGCTAAAAACATAATACGTCATTCGGTCCACAAGACATCGTGAACGCTGTTTCTTTTTTTCGAGGCTACCCACAAATTACGGCTTCCAGATGTTGTCCTACACTGTACCAAATACATAAAAAAAATTTTACCTAACCGAGTCGTAATTGTGCGTCCTCTCAAAAACAGCCTTGTAAGTTCGAGTTCATTAATTACTTCACTGTTTCATGTGGTTTTTTTTTTCTTCAATTTGAACTTTTCAATCATCTATTCACTTCTGTAAATGTTTTTGCGATGTCATATATAAAACCAAGAAGTGTTGAAGACGCATTTCTTTTTTTTTTTTTTGCTTTGATATTATGACATGTGTGCTCACTTTTCTACAATGATCCTCTGGTATGTGTATACATGCAGCATGTTATAATGTATTTTTGCGGACTTCATTTCTGGTAGATACGGAAATCGCCTGCCGTCTGTACTGCCTCGTTTTATGGAAGGGTGGGGACAGTCAAGCTACCCTAATGCCGCTTTTTTCTTACGGTTCTCATTACAACATGTACTCCGTACATGCTGTAAGAAATAAACTCAAACTGAAGCTCAAATGGTCGGTATCCGTTTTTTTTTTTAATGGCTTCCGGCTTCTATTTGCGGAAAGGCGGAATAGGCAGCCAGCGGATATAGAAGCGTTTACTACAAATCACAAGTGCAGGCTGCAGGCTTTTTTGCAAGATTGCCTGCTCGGGTCAAGACAATGTAACTCAGTAACATTCTACAGCATTACGTCCGTTTGTCGGAACAATCCTTGCTTTTGAAGTAAGAGATCTCTTAGGCCAGGGGACAGTTAGCAGGGACGTTTACGGTTGTGCTTGGGGGGTGCTGGCTTTCTTTATTCTCTCTCTTTTTTGCTTTCGGAAACTTCACTTGGACCATGTGGTGTTTTAAAATCATGGCGTCGTTAAAGGCGAAATTGCGGCTGAAGCGCCGGATTTCGTCCGCACGTAATAAAAAAATGGAGGTTCGAATTCCCCAATGACATATCAGAGCAGTTTTGAGAAATCGTCGCTTGCATCTAGTAACGATTGAATTTGTTTCTTTCTCTTTTTGTTACAGAATCATCGGACTAGGCAAAAGCTATGACGAAGAAAATTATATCCAGTTTGTTCCAGGGGAGTGTTGTGTCCTCGCAGCCGTCCTGCGATAGGAAAGAGGATATGCAAATCCGCTCTGAGAAATCTGCTGTTATCAAAATTGGATCAGTGCTTTAGCGAACAACACGAATCTTCGTAAAGGCGACGCTCTGTTAGTGTGACAGCATCGTCTGTTGACTCTAATGTTATGGAATATGCATTCGGGAACGTCTCCTGTCCCATAATAAACGCCGGTAGTGTTGGAAACGTCAGCGATGCCACTGATGCCGGCCCGGACGATATCCTTGGTCCTCGGTACCACAAGAGAGTTCGCATCGTCATCATCATCGTCATGATAGTTGCGTCTGTCGCCGGAAACATGGTCGTTTGCTGGAAGCTCGTCTTCAAGCGGCGTCACAGGCGCGTCTCCAAGGCGAGAGTGTTGTTCCTGAACCTCGCGATCGCGGACCGTTCTGGTGGCTTGTATCACGATGACGTCGCAAGTGGTGTGGGAGGTGATGGGCCGTGTTTGGATAGCCGGTGATGTTTTCTGTCGCTTCTTCAAATTTATGCAGACGTTCGCGCTGGTCTCGTCCACTTACATGCTAGTGACCATCGCGGTGGACAGACATATCGCGATCGCCACGCCGCTGGCGCCCAGCCCGGACCCCTGGAAGTTGGCCGCCTTGACGTGGCTGGCTTCGTGCATGCCGTCGTTGCCGAACGTGTACGTGTTCCACAGTGTGGAAGTCGCGCCGGGGAAGTGCTTCTGCGCGTCAATCTTCTACGACCGCGGCACGCCTCTATACCACCGCCAGATCTACATGGGCTTCGTGTTCTTCATGGTGTTTGTGGCCCCACTTGTGCTGCTCTTCACATTCTACACGGGAATCCTGTGGACGATATGGAAGCACAGTTCCAGAAGCAGCAAAATGGGACAGCAGACAAGCTCTTCACTGCCGCGTGCCAAGGTGAGTTCGCCGCATGTATAAACCCCTTAAATCATTACCATTTAGGTACCTGTTAAGTGACTGACACACATGTCTGACGCAGCATCTTGGATATAAGTTCCGGCTATGCTGCTGAGGTCGTCAATGCAATGATCTCTTTTCTTGGTGCGATAATATCCTGGTTTATGCTTGGTGATTACTCCCACAGTCATTTCACGCTCAGTATCTTTTAATAAACTTGCTCATAAGAAAATGCCGTGGTGTTAGCAGCGACCAGAAATACTCGCGTGTGCTTTTGAAGCGAAGCTTTCTTTTGCCTCTTCCCCCTACTTTGTAGGTGGATGCTGACTTGCACAATGGTCCTGTCCCCGATATAATGCAAACTGGCCACCCTAATGTAGTGAAAACGGAGGTCCTTCAAGCCGGCAGGTGATATACATAACCCTTTCAGCTCCACTGACATACCGGGACTTTTCCGCGTTTCTGTATCGCCATGTTCCTTTTGACATTCTCTTACGCTAAAAAGAATGTGAGTACGACACCAAGAGAGCATTTGCCATTATCCGTGTCGATTTTTTTCGTTTCTTCACAACGAATAATATACCGCTGTGTTAATTATATAATATCCGAGACAAAAACTTGACGCTAGGGGTACGTCACCTCCGATAAAAGCCGACACTGAAAGGGTTAAGTGCTTACTTTTAACTACGGCGCAAACTTGTGGTCGTCGTCAAGCCGTCGTCGCCATCTTGTGTCCTTCATAGTTAAGTGCTATTTTGCCATCGCATGCTGTCATAAATAATCCCGGTGTGGCCATCCCAGTGATATATGTTTGTACTTGTTTTCTGGGCTCCATATTTCCTCAAGCTACATTTTTGTAGCCGAAGTACATTCTCTAACAGGCCTGGACAAATAAAAGCGTTAAATAATTAATTCATTCCGTCGCCATCATTCGATCGCCATAATTCAGAATAGTATTCCACTGAGTTGGTTGGTTCATGGCTAACCGCAAGACGAAATGCGTTAAATGCCAATACGCTACCGCGTATCGCATTCCCCGTATGATGTGCCGAGCTTCTACCGGACAAGCAGGACGATGCCTCAATGAGCGGGCCAGAGAACATGTGGCCTCATTCAAGGCAACAGCAACGTAGGGACTCCTAGAGGCTCACTGCTGAGTCTGTGCGTGCCAAGGCCATTTTTCTCATGTCAGCCTGTTATGAAAAAGCAGAAACAAGCAAAATCTCGAAATCCTGGAGGCTTTAGAGCTTTTTATTGCGATAGCAATTATATGGACACTTCTACCGGATTTCTGCCGTCGCCGTCGTCGTCGCCGTCGCCGTGAGTTTCCCTATAGATAAAATCTTCTCCGCGCGCCGTATGCCCGAGCGGAAGCGTGCGGGGACGCGCGCTTCACGGAGAGCGAACGCACTCAATCACCCACGCGCAAGCAAGGAAGCGGGAAGCCAGCGCCGGAGGGAGCGCGGGGGGGGGGGGGGGGGGCGCACTTCTACGCTGCCAACAACCGCGCTCGTCGCTCGTCCGCACCGTTTCTTATCTCCACACGGCTCTGACCTTTATGCGCCATGCATTCGCCGCTCGGTTTCCGTTGAAGCGATAGACCGCACGTACCTTCGCCCGCTGCAGCGTATATACGCTCGCTGCCAGCGTTTTGACAGTCGTTGTCTGCAGTCGTTCAGTGTGATCTATTCCTGTTTGTTTGTGCGCGCTCACACCACGCTTGTTCATTAAGTTAGTAATAGTCGGGCCACATTTTCCAACGCACGCTACACATGCAATGCTGCCCGGATCGGCAGTGCAGCACTACAGGTGTGTCCCTTCGCACGCGCTGCCCACGGGAAGCGCTTCTCATCAACATCACGGTTTCACACGCGCCTTCTCGTGGTCATCGAGTCTCTCTTCATGTCGGTCTACTTACGCCGCAGCACACCTGCTTACTTAATCAGCTCATGTTTACTACAATTCATATTGCTACCAAAGCCGCTCACCTTACTTCGTATCACATTGCTGTGTTGCTATCGCATTCATTGCTTCGCCCTTAGGGCGAAACTGTGACATTTTTTTAAAGATTGGAGCACGTGGTGTCAGCACCACCTCAGTATAGCTGTGGCAGCTAAAGAAAGAGAATATCTTTCCGGCCGTTAACTTCCGATCACGTATCGGTCCGCTTTGCATAGCCGATACCAAGTGCCGATTTTATTGCGATAGCAATTCTATGGACACTCCAAAGCTAATTTCTGCTTTCGGCGTCGTCGTCATCGGGGCCGTCGCCGTGAGGTTCCGTATGACGTTTACGGCGATGAAATCGTCGCCGCGCTCCGGACGCTGTATTTATTTATTTATTTATTTATTTATTTATTTATTTATTTATTTATTTATTTATTTATTTATTTATTAGTTAGTTAGTTATTTACCTGCATCGCCCCGTAGGGCATTACAGCAGGGAGTTTACAAACTTAACTCTCTAACTGCCCTATTCTAACTCCCTATTCTAACTGAATCTAACTGCCCTATTCTGGATTTTTTGTAACTTATTTATTGTCGTCACAGTGCTGCTCCGGTGATTTTGTAGCTGACACTTGACAGCGCCATCGCCCACTTGGCATTGTTGCCAGCTTAGAATCGGAAAACGTTCAAATTCGTCACCGGCTGGACACTGTTGTAGCTCGAAGGTCTCGAACAAATCAGTTGAAGACAAAGAACCACTGTCGACCAATTCCAGGCATACGTCGTCGAAAGGAAATTCATGAGGAAGGACCGCTGTGGAAAAGTTCGCCGAAAACACCTGCGTGAGCAGTAGAAAACCTGTAAGGGTCACCGCCATCTCGCCGGTTCCACGCCCCCTCTCACCGGTTCCACGCCCGTCGCTTGAGTGAGTGAAAGGGTGCGAGGGACGTGCGCTTTCACGGGGAGCGAACTCACGTCGGAGAGCAAACGCACGTTCTGCGCCGTGCTCCCTGAAGGGCTGCAAAATTAAGCATCTTTTTCCTCCTTTCCATATATAGAGAGCAAAGGCAATTTTTCCGTCGCACGAAAGGCTGTGGGGGACGGGAGGGAGGGAGGGAGGGAGGGAGGGGAGGCGATGTTTAGCTGCGGCACCAAATGCGTATGTATATAAAAACGCCGCGCGCGTTCGGTGCGAACGCGGGCAAAACGCCGACGGCGTCTACAACAGTTATGCGCATTGCTGGCGCGGCTGCATGTCCAAGTTTATACAGCTGATAAAACTACTATCCTTACTCCGTATAGCTCTCTACTAATTTTCTATCGCAATTGATGCTTCGCCTTTCGGGTGAAACTGGGACAATTCTTTTTTGTATCTGTTATTAGTTTTTTTTTTGCGTGTGTACTACTCTTTATGTAGCCGCATGCACAAAAATAAAGCTCAGTTGATAGTTCCGCGATGTCCTTGTCAGCCTTTCTTTGTCACGTGATGTTCAGTTCAGCTGTTCAAACTCGCATCGTCATAATTCCTTCGTCGGTGTAATTCCTTCGGCATCGTAATCAGGCAGACGTCATCCCATCGCCATGATGCTATCGCCGCTATGGCGTATTCGTCCCAGTCATTGTCATGCCATCGGGGTCATGCTGCCATCGTCATGCATCGTCGTCATTCGAGAATTGTCGCATCGTTGTCGTCACCCCGTTGTCGTATCCCTTTGTGGTCATACCGTGGTCGTGATTACAGCATTGTCGTCTTTCTGTCGTCATTATTCCGTCATCGCCATTGCGTCACCGTTATAAGTACAGTCATCATGTCGTTGCGGTCATTCCATTGTCGCAATAGCATTGTCCTCTTGCCATCGTCGTGAATTCATCGTAGCCACCCCTTCGCCGCCGCGCGTGGGATCCGCATATCAGAGAGTTGGAGAAAGAAACTTTAACTAAGAAATGAGCAGGTGCGAGTCTGAGCCCTAGGCAGGTCGCATCCTCATTCAAGGAATCCATGGGTACTGGCCGTTCGTCGGCCGCAAGTTAATGCTGAGCGAACTGTTTCCCGGTGAAAATGTGTCAAATTTTCAAATGGTCGCAAAAAAAAAAAGGCTTTCCTCGCGAACACTATTGAAAGCTTCGTTTAATCTAATTCCCACAGTGCGTGGCATCTTCCAGATTTTTAAAACTTTTCTTACCCGTGTGACAAGTTAAGACGTGCACTCATTATCCAATTGATCCAGGCGCTCTTATCCTTACGCTGAAGATGAAGCCACTTTTTGCTGGCTTTGTTCAACGGACAATAGAGTGCGCTTACAAGTGGATTGGTAGCAGAAGATAAAAGAAGAGCGTGCATTCACGTGGCTGGCCGAGCGCGTTAGTTGCTGACCTGATGAAACAGTCCTTTCTTTGTATTTTGCACCTGGCTTCCTAAAACAAGTGAATGAAGAAGGGTCGCAGAAAAGCAACAGTGCCCTTCGCGAAAGCGATCGAACTCCCTAAAGTCAGTTTAAGTAGTAAACTTTTAAATTACTTAAGACGCTGTTTGGACCACATTAAATTTTGTCATGAATAAATGAAAATGTACACTGGAAAGAAAAGAGAGCGAGAGAAAAAAGGGAAAGAGAGGCTAGAGAAGCGCGCAACGATTGCGCAAAGGTGAGCCACCCATTACAATGAGGAACGAGTAGGCATTCGGGAACGCCATACTCAGCCACAAGCGACACCATAGCAATGCATTTCAGCGGGAGATGCCTTGTAAGCACTTGGGGCTTCAGGGAAGGGCGGAGAGTTCGCAGGAGACCGTTTGTGAGACGAGGAGTTTCAGTCAGCTTGTTCCACAATCGCCTTGCTAACTGCTCACATAGTTCACCATTCACGCTCGTTCTCTGTTTCGCGGACAAATTTCAGGAGCTGAAACACCTCCCTCCTAGATATACAGTGTCCTCACGAGACCCAAATGCCTTAACAACTTAAGAACTGTTGCGAGTTTTCATAAATGCGAAGGCAAAGGGGTTTCCTCCAGTGCACTAAATAGGGTGCCACCTGTTGGAGTGTGCCCGCTTCCGGGCTTGAACAATTCCTAATTATAGGTTCTGCAGCACTCGTTTTACGAAGCCGTCAATCTATCCGGCACAAACACGCCAATTAAGGCTCACGGAATGAACTAAGTCAGCACGTCTATCCAACAGGACGGACACACTTCGCGCAGGCCTACTTCCTCTGGCTATCGCCGATCCTCTCGATCCATAAGTTTCGAACTCCTTTCAAGTTGACCTGTATATCCGCGTCCGCTATATAGGTATTCCGTTCTACATACCAGTAACCGGCTTATAATTAGGGTCCTTATTCCATATCACATGGCGCTATTTGAGTCGACGTTGTCTGGATAACGCCCAGCGTGGTGTGCTCCGTGTCAAGCTTCTTGTGTCATCGGCTGTTGTTACCAGATGGACTGTGACAGACTTCCGACCACACCCCATGTTACAGGCGGCGCTCGGGCGGAGCAATTGCCGGCAACCTCTGCGAGGTTAGATCTGCCTGCCGCGACCAACACTCCTCTTCCTCTTCCTACTCCGCCGAACCAACTTGTACTCAACGCCCCGCAACCTATTCGACAAGCGCGTATTAGCGGTGACGAAAGGAAGCCGAGTTTTAAGTTCGTGGCAACACCTTATTCACGTTTGACGTCATTTCAGCCTTCGCGACCTCTCGCGGGTATACATTTGCGCCAGGAGACGCAGAATTGCGAATTGAGCATCTAACTCCGTTGACCGTATTCGTTAGTGAAAAAGCAAAGAACGTTTACATTGTGTATTAGCAAAACGGGACATAAAAGAGGGAGAGAGAATGCTCAACAGTATTGCGTTTCACTGGCTCAATATAAAAGGTGCCGCATGCGCATCTGAGATCTTATTCAACGCGCTTCCATTGACAACCAAGGATACAAAATGAGGAGCACAGGATCAGAACTGGTATCCGAAAATAAATTTGTACGTATGCGTTCTATCGTCATACCACAGCGATCACTTCATTGCCACGTCGATCCCATTCGCGAATGGTGGGTGTCCGAGTGGCAGTGAATGTTGAAATCATCTTACAGAAGAGAATGTGTGTGAATACCTGTCCAGGTGTGACGCCAAGAGGTGTTGCAAAGCCGGTTCAAAGAGAGCGCCAGTGTCGAAATCTTCCACTAAAACATGACACGTGTGTCGCGGCTTTGTTAATCATTTGCTGCGGTGGCTTTCCCACGAAACTTTCGTTCCCTTTTTTTTTTTTTTTTCGTCACATAATCGAAGTTTTGCCCGAAAGCCCGCACACTTATCAAAGTGTTCTGAAATCCTGCATGAATTGAGAAAGGCTTTTCGGCGTCTTCGTCATATTTCACTCGGAGTTTTCAAAAATTGCATGAGTGCGTGGTTTGGCTGTGCAGAATTGCATGGAATGGTTCTGTTCTAAGCGCTGTAATTCCGGGCTGCGATATAGGCAGGATTACATGATCGAAAGGCCAAAGGAGGACCGTAAAAACAATATGTTAAAGTAATTACTGCCCTGACAAGCTTCGACGTTCAAAATTCAGCTTAGGTGTCGCCACTGCAGGAGCACAACGAAGTTTTGAAAGATGTGGTGATAATGAGGAATAATAATAAGTTTCAGCACATAATGGGAACTTGGCACGACGTTATTTCAGGCTTGTTTGCAACGACAAGAAATAAGTTATTTTATAAGGTAATGAGTGCAATAAATAATTCAACAGTATGTTTGATACGACCAAATGTATATCGATAAAATCTTAGGGGAGGGAGAGTATACAGGTAACTGTGGCGAGCTTCCATTTACTTTGTTCGCTCGATCTCGAATAAATAGTTGTTATTCAGTGCCTGAACCGGGTGTGCGTATTTTTGTTTGTGGTCGTGTGTTTCGCGCTGAAATATTGCATTTCGTCGTTCTTTTCCGTAGTTCATTCATTGTTTGACGGGTTGCGGGAGCGTGATGTTGAGGCAAAACGTCAGCGTCGTCTAGCCCTCAAGGAACCCGACAACGGTAGTGCACGCCTCGGCAACGCTATAGCGCCAACGTCTCCGGTGCGACGGCCAGGTTTCAACGCGTGTTTCTCAACCGGAACTTCGGAGCCAGCTGCAGTGCGTGTGACCGGTTGTGGTTCGAGCACAACGTGGTACTCGTCAGTGCAATTCGTTCGGAGGAACACCCAAGAAACACACGACAAGCTTCGCTTACCCCCATCTCCTCGACAGTGGAGGGACTACTGTTATTTTATACTTGCCATCACAATAACTATCGGAGTTTTCTATGGCACTTAATTTTTTTTATAATGTTCATGTTTTCACCCTCCTATCTCAACATTTCGCGAGCGGTCTCGTGACCGTATTGCCACGCGCTTGTGCCACTTGTTCCCAGAAGAAAACAAGGACGGCCTAGTTCTCGATTACAACAATGGATGAACAAGCTCGAACGTTTGTAAACTACAATACCTTTAAGCAGTCCTTGCGATCTTTGATTTCGTCACTTTCTGAGGCGTCCAATAAAGAAAAGACGAAGATTACTTGTTCAGCCCTTGAAAAATCTAGCAAGCAGTGGAATTCAGAATTCGATCTAATAATGGTTACTCCTACAACCCTTGGTAGAATACCGACTGTTCACGCGATTACAAAAGAAGGCAAGCAGCCTGGAAAAAATTGTTATATAACCAGTGTCCAAAAAGTTGGAGTGATTATAAATTCTACAGAACTATATTTAAACATACAGTTTCTAAAGCAAAATACGACTATGATTGCAAACATTTCGAATATCTATCTAAATCTAAAAACAAGCGAGCGCTTTTCACTTTTCTTCGTGGCAGAAAGATTCCTCCGCGTCCGAGTAACATTGACTCGATGGTTTTCACTAGTAAAGAGATGACGCAAATGGTAGAAAAATTGCAAAGGGTATAGAAATCCGGTTCACGTCCTTGTTATCGCCATCTTCCAGGTTACGCATACGGTCCGATGATTTTACGGAGATCACTATGTTAGAACTGGCCACATCAGTGGAAAGTATGCCACATGCCGCCCCTGGTGTTGACGAAATAACCTCAAAAATGATAAAAATTTTGTTCAAGGAGTCCCCAGATGATCTTTTAGACGTAGTGAATTATTCTATTCAATTTTCGTGGATACCTTCCAGTTGGAAACTCGCTAAAATTATTCTGGTTCTTAAAAATAATGGTGACGGATACACGCTTGATAATATTCGACCAATTGCTCTAACCTCCAATTTAGTGAAATTAATAGAAAGAATTCTAAATTTTCGTGTGAAAAAATTAGTAGAGGACAAAGAAGCGCTCAGCCCTTTCCAAATTGGCTTTAGATATGGCTGTTCCATTTGGAACGCTCATATGGACCTGGAAAGCCGTATAAAACTAGCACGTCACCAGAGAAAAATTGCAGCTCTAGTAACTTTAGATATATCAAAAGCTTACGATAGTGTAGAACACGAAGTTTTATTGAATCCATTAATTAACCTTGATTTCCCAAAATACATAACTAAATGGTTTAGCGAGTTTCTGACTGACCAAAAATTTTATTGTTCTTTGAAAGGATGTTCTTCAAATAGTCGTCGACAACCTCGTGGAGTTCCCCTAGGAGCTGTCACGTCCCCTTTATTATTTAATATATTACTAAGCTCTATACCTTGTCATAATGACATATACATATGTCTACGCAGATGACATTGCTTTTTTTTGCACCTGACATTGACATCCACTCTTTATATAATCGATTACAAGCATACCTGTGTGCCATAGAGAACTGGTTACTGGATATTCGCCTCTCCCTAAATGTTAGTAAATGCGCAATAATAGTTTTTCCTTTAATAGATCCAGATAAACCTAACCTACCGCCTTCAGAACATACCTCAGGTGGACTAGGTAAAAGACCTGGGCCTAATATACGATGACCCGCTAAATTGGTGCACGCACATTGAATACATAAATAAAAAAGAGGTGCGATCGATTGGATTGCTAAGAAGGCTTTGCAATAGTCGATGAGGAATGCGGAGAGACTCTCTTGTGATGATTTATAAAATGTACATACGGCCAATTTTGGAATTCGGATGTGTTCTATATTCAGGTGCGCCGGCATATAAATTACATCCCCTTGTTCTTCTAGAACGGGAAGCTTTACGCCTGTGCCTTGGATTGCCAAAGTTCGTTGCCAACAATGTATTATACCTTGAAACACATTTACCTTCTCTTTTGTGCAGATTTCGGTTATTATTCGTGCAAACATTTTTAAAAATGTATGAATTCCCTATAAAATTACAAATCATTTTCATTTTCCAGCCTGCAATATTTTTTTACAATCTTCCTGGCCCCGGTTTCACACTCCTCAGGTCGTTTTCGTGCTGGCACTTGTTGGTCCCTTAGATGTACGATTATGTGAGATCCCTCCAATTTGCAGTGACATGGTCATAGGGATGTTGGTGCAGCTGTTGTGGGGTACATAATTGAATCAGAACAATTTCCTTGCTAAATTCTTAAATTTTATATGAATAAATTCCTTTCGTCATTCAAAAATTTTCAAAAGTGATCCTTATTAGACCCCGATAATAGTTTTCCTTCAATCACCCGATTCTCTGCCAATCCCCCATAGTGGGTACGAGCCACTTTTGAAACCAAGCAAGCAAGCAAGCAAGCAAGCTGGTGCCTTGGTCTTTTATCGGTGCTGCGCTGCCCCTTTGGCGACTCGAACTTAATTTCCTTAACGGCCTCTTTTAGAAGTCACCTGTTCATTAACCATGACATTTTTCTGGTGGAGGCGCGGGGTATTCTCGACCTATGCAACAGACCCCTCCCAGCAGCAGGAAGGCTCGACCGATACCGGAGCTCACGCCAATACACCGTGCCAGCCGGAGAATCCAGGGATTGGCCCCTGAGTTTGAGCCTTTACCTGAGAGGACAACGACAACTTCGGCAGGTATGGATGCTACATCCGGTACTACCTCGACTAACCCTGTGACGGCTGCTCCGATACCTCCTCATTTCACGCTGCAAAAACCGCGCATGCCAAGTCCCTTCCACGGCGACCTTCTTGAAGACGTGGAAGACTGGCTGGCGGACTTCGAGCGCGTAGCTGAGTTCAATGAATGAGACGACGAAACGAAGCGCCGAAACGTTTACTTCAGTCTGTTGGATGGTGCTCGCAAGTGGTTCCAGAACCACGAAGACGTCCTGACAACATGGCATGAGTTCTGTCGTAGGCTCTTGGGCCCTCCAGTCGCACATTCAGAAGCGTAATGAGAGTGTGGCTATGTATGACGTGGAAGACATGGTGCGTCTCTTCAGGCGAGCTGACCCTACCATGTCGGAAGACAAGAAGCTGCGTCACTTGATGCGAGGCGTAAAAGATCAGCTTTTTGGTGGACTCGTTCGTAGCCCAACCAAATTGGTTACGGAGTTTCTCACTGAAGCCGTCGCCATGGAGAAGGCCCTGTACCAGCGCTCGCACCAGTACGATCGGCAAGTGAACCCCTCTTCTACTAGTGAACCCCTCTTCTGAACCCCGCAAATTGCTCGCGGATTGTGATCATTTTTTTGCGTCCTATACAAGAATTCTGCCGCCAGCAAAAAACCCATCTTTTGGTCGTACCAGCAGAGCTTCGTGACGAAAAATCCTGTTCGCATGCCAAGACGAGCCTGCGTCTGGCCACTTGGGTTTCACTCGAATCCTTGCTAGGTTACGGAAATCGTACTACTGGCTGAAACTCGCCGCTTGTGTTAAACGATACGCCCAAGCCTGCCGTGAATGCCAGCGCCTAATGTCACCGAATGTGAAGCCTGCAGGGTGGTTGAATCCTATCGAGCCGCCTCGAGGACCCTTCGATCAAGCCGGCATGGACCTCCTGGGCACGTTTCCATTGTCTACATCCGGAAACAAGTGGATAATCATCGCCACAGACTATTTAACCCGCTATGCTGAAATAAAGGCTCTTCCTAAAGCAGATCTTCTGAGACTGCACATTTTTCGTACAGAGCATCGTACTACGCCATGGCGCCCCATCTTGTGTCATCACAGATCGAGGAGCGGCGTTTACGGCAAGGCTGCTAGCAGAAGTTTTTCAAACTGAGTTACACCACACACTGAAAGACGACTGCCTATCACCCTCAAGCAGATGGCTTGACCGAAAGGCTTAACAGAACGATCACCGACATGCTGTCAATGTACATAGACGTGAAGCATAAGACGTGGGACGAGGTATTACCGCACGTCACGTTTGCGTACAACACCGCTACGCACGAGACCACACGCTTCACGCCATTTTCTCTTGTTTACGGTCGTGAAGTTCAGACGATGTTAGAAGCCATGTTACCATGTGACAATTCTGACAATCTTGATGAAGACATCGAGCGTTTCGTGCAGCGTGCCGAGGAAGCACGCCAACTGGCTCGCGTGAACATCAGAAAACAACAGTGTATTGACGCGCGACACTACAACCTTCGCCACCGACAAGTTGGGTACCAACCGGGTGACCAAGTGCTAGTTTGGACCCCCGTCCGCCGTAAGAGCCTTTCGGAAAAACTTTTTAGTCGGTACTTCGACCCTTACAAAGTGCTTCGGCGACTGAGTGACCTCAATTATGAAGTTCTTCCGGACGGCACCCAGCCAGCACGACGCCTACAACCGCGGCCTGAGATTGTACACGTCGTGTGGTTAAAACGATATCACACCCCATAATAGTCATGGTTTCCGGACCATTACGTTTGTCCTAGGACAAGACTTTCTGCCCGTCAATGTTTTGTTTAGCATCGAGTCGATGCTCTTCTGGGAGGAGGGGTAATGCCACGCGCTTGTGTCACTTGCCCAGAAAAAGACCAGGATGGTCTAGTTCTCGAGCCTTGGTCTTTTGTCGGTTCTGCGTTGCCCCTTTGGCGACTCGGACTTACCTTGCGACTCGGACTTACCTTAACGGCCTCTTTTATCGCGAAGCTATGTACCTCTACCAACCAACGGTTCTTTCGTGTTCCCAGCAAAAAACTTCCGCCAAAGTGGGCCGATCCTGGCGATAGTGCAGAAAGGGTCCAAGCTCATTGGCAGATACCAGGGACCAAAAAAAAAAAAAAAGAGAGAAAGAAAGGAAGAAAGAGAAAAAGAAGGAAAGAGAGAGAAAGAGAGAATCACCACGAATGTCACAGAAAGAGAGAGAGAAAGAAATATATATATATATATATTATATATATATAAAGAAAGAGGAGTAAAAGAGAGAGAGAGAAAGAACGAGAGAGAACGAATGAAAATCACCACAAAAGTCAGAGAAACAAAGAAACAGGAAGGAAGAAAGAGATATAGAAAAACATAAATAAAGAAATAAAAGGAGAGAGGGAGAGAGAAAGAAAGAAAATCACCATGAAAGTCAGATACACACACAAGCTTCGCTTACCTCCATTTTCTCGACAGGGGAAGGGCTGGTGATTTTTAGGAGTCATCTGTTCATTAAACGTGGCAATATTAGCATGCTTATCATGAATGAGGAGCATGTACGGGTGTGTGTAGTGTCAGTATTAAGGTTGGCTGTCGTGGCTTGCATTGCAAAATATTTCAGTTCTTATTTTGTTTTCCTGTTTGCATACAAACGTGTGAAGATGTGAATTTCAAAGTCAGCGCTCCAATATATTTATGCTTTCATCGGGAGGATTTCCTGCAAGGTATATGTTGGGAATAGTTTTAACGCGTGTTGTTGTCCTGTCTGTGCTCGTAGTGATCGATCATTGGACATCACAAAGCTGTCTATTCGAAACTTACAAAGTTTCATTAAGAGAGACGCATGCAGGCGCAAGGACATGAATACAGTGATTCAACCCCCCCCCCCCCCCCAAATCCTGCCCATTTTCTCCCCTTCTCCACTTCGTCGTTGCATGTAGTTAACGATGCTAACTCAAACATGCGTTTCACCACTTCTCAACTCTTTCTGATGCAGCCGATTTCTTTTTCTGGGCTACCTTAATTCCCCAAGGCTTGGTACTGGTGGCTCCACAGAAGTAATTACTCTCTACCTTGTCCTCGTCTACATTTCTCGTGACGCCACAGGGCCTGGTGATTTATAACACCGCGTGTCTTCGCCGTTGAGGTTTTGTAAAGCTAGGGACCTTTGTGTCCGCACTCTACGCCCCAGGGTAATGACGATGACACAGAAAACTTCACCGCGAACTCAAAAAGGAAGAAGAGGACAGAGGAAAATACGACACGTGCGAAATGTGACAAGTCGCAAGGCTAGCAAAAGCAAAGACGGAAATAAAAATAAGGGAACGCGGAGCTATAACGACGGAATAATGATACGATGAACGCAAAGACACCCAACCTATTCAATATTGCGCAAACCGCCTTCGGATGCCTCAAGGCGATGAGACGCTCACAATATAGGGCGAGTTATCTGTGACGGGCGTTGTAAGAAGCGGGCGAATAATCGCAGGACAGTTGAGTTTCTCATTACGTGAAACATCAATAAAGATAAGAACGACAACGTGAAAAAAAAGTG
>NC_051155.1:218611934-218671770 GCF_013339745.2 Dermacentor silvarum
TCATGGCGGAGCCCGTGAGCGCGGGTGGTCCGTGAGCGTGTATTTGGAGAGTCATAAAGACTCTCCAAACACACGCTCAACAGACCAGCCGACTCACGGGCTGGCCTACGTGAGCGAAACACACTTCGTCTTAATCAGGCTTACATCATAAGCCGCACCACATATGCCCTTCCATACGTACCCCTCAGACAGAAGGACCGATACCGGTTAAACGCGCTCCTACGGAGCTGCAAGAAAATGGCTCTACGCCTTTCTCCCAGCACATACAACGACCGACTGCTAAAACTCGGTGTCCACACCACCTTTGAGGAACTCACAGAAGCCATCTTTACGGCACAAGTATCCCGTCTATCTAACTCAGAGGCTGGTATCCCAATTAAGCGTAACCCAAATTATATACACACCCTACCGAGGGTTTCCCCCTTTCTTCTATCCTACGCTCTAACCTCAACATACCCCCCATCCACAAGAACATGCACCCTGAGCGAGATTGGCGTCGCATAATAGCAAGGGCTCGCGCCCTCCACAAACAGTACAACGAGGACCATGAGGTGGTTTATGTGGACGCAGCGGAATATACGCCAGGCTCCCGTATGGCCCTGGCGGTAGCCGACAATCAAGCTAAGCTTCTAACCTCCAGTTAAATCATCGCCAATTCAACCACAGAGGCAGCCATCGCGCTCGCTCTCATCTCTACATCTGCCACCAAAATTATCACTGACTCCACATCTGCCATTCTCAAATATATGCCAACGGCTACATATGCCGTACCGCTGCTCGCTTACTACGCTTCTGGCAGCCCCGGCGCCCCGTAACCCTCATCTGGACGCCAGCACATGCCGGCCTCCCTGGCAATGAGGAGGCTCATTCCCTGGCCCGAGGTCTCACATTCCGGGCGCGTATTTACAATTGCTAGTAGGTACAGCATTTGACCGCTGGCGCCACGCTGCGCCGCTCGCGCGTACCATGTTTCTAGCCGCCGCTGTTGGAACGGAGGAAGCGTTGACGGAGAAAACGCTGGGCTGGTGGCGACTAGCCTGCTGTTGGGATCGGTGGTATTATAAACGCATCACTGTTTTGATGATCCAAATATAATCTCACTATCAGGGAGGGAGCAGTCTACCTGACTGGAGCAGTATTTTTTTATTTGGGGTGTTGCTACGCTGCGCTCCGCAACACCCCAACGACCGCCGCTTCGCGTCGGCGCCCGGTACCACGGCTGCCGCCGTGGCACCGGGGATCAAACGACCACGCTGGCAAAAAAAAAAAAGAAAAGAAAAGCGTGATATTAAGAAAAAAAAATTGTAGCGCAAGCGGGATTTGAACCAGCGTTCGCATGATCCCAAAGCGAGCCACTCAGCCATACAGCCACGCTTCCAGGGGTTGCATTCATGCGAACCATATGATTGCGTTCGAGCGCCCTCGGCGACAGAAACCACCTAGAAACGCGGTACGCGCGAGCGGCGCAGCGTGGCGCCAGTGGTCAAACGCTGTACCTACTAGCAATTGTAGTGTTGCATTCCGGGCGGGAGGAGTCGAGCCCCCTCTTCGGGCCGGGGAGCGCCTGCTCTCCTTCCGTAGTATCCTTTCGTACTACCGGGACGAACGAAGGGAATACACACCGCCATCCCTCACCACAGCGCAGGCCGCACACTGGCGACCACTACAACTCGGACTACCCTATTGACCCTTTTCGCGGCGATCCCGTGGGCGCTGCCATGTTTGATCACGTGGTGACGCGTCCATTGCTTGCCTCAACTGCCTCTGTTGCCTCCTTGTTTACAATGGAAGTGTATGACGCCGGTGCGGCTTAGAAAACCTGTTTTCGGAGATATCGTAGACGGTGACTAGGCGGACGACACGAAGCTTTGATCACAGCTTCAGAGAACATGCAAAAGCGCTTTCGGAGCTGATTAAGCTGTGTCCAAACGGCGCAAGCAGCGTATATGGTGCTTGTTCTAAAAGCGGGGCTAAATATGTATTCCAAGCTATGCAAGTTTTCCGATTATGAATTCAGTCAGGATTAGTGTGTTTTGCGCTTTGCTCTTTATTCGGCAAACATTTTTAAGCAGTGGCTTGTCAGTTTCTGACTCAGTGAAGTTCCTCGGTGCGGCCACTATCTGATTATTTTCTTCCTAATCGCTCGCGGGTGTGCGCAATACCGATAGATTTGTTCTTGCTGCGCACAAGGCTTGAAACGTAGCTGTCTTGTACATTGTAATACCTTGTAGCAAATATATATTACAGCTAGTAACTCGCTTACTCTTGTGGACCGTCACGAAACATTCAGCTTCGACCATTCGTGCGCCTTCGGTGTAGTCCGTCATTTATTGTGCGTATACAGTGCGCATATATTCTAGTGTGCTGCCATTCACTTATTCTTGATACGGCGGCGATAGAGTGGGCTTAAGATGTGTATAGAAAGCGTGCGCGAAACTTCCTATGACAGGAAGCGGCGCTACTTTGTATTGTTAAACAATGCCTTTGTCATTGTTTAACGAGTGGTACTCACTCTTGCTGACGTTCTGGGGATGAAGCCCTTTCTTTGAAGGTTAGCGATACAAGGCTGGCGGATGAGCAAATTTCTGTATCCTCGAGGAAAGCCGTACATCACGAAGTGCCGGTAACACGTTCGGACAGTTGCAGCAGCGGTCCGCGAACTTGGCCACGCAGATTCATAGTAACTGGCATTAACATGCCAGTTACTATTTTTGCAGCCAACTATTGCACACGTCTTCAATCCACATGATTAAATCTAGCATGAATGGAGCACAGTGTGTTAGCGAAAACTCAGTTGCATTTACGACAGCTGATCGCACACAAGCAAGGTAGAAGCAGTAATGGTTTCGTATTCGTGCGCGGTCGCTGAGGAGAGGTATGGCGCGCCGCCTAGAGCGCCATCTCGTTTCTCTAAAACAAACTGCTCCGCGAAAAGGGTCAATATACCCCATACTACCACATGCCCGATACCCAGACTAATTCCCCTCCTCATGCAAACTTTGCGATAAACCAGGAGACTTCTACACAACCTGGAATGATGAGCGGCAACGCAGACAGTTGTGGAAGACAACGACGAACGCGTGAGCACTCGGAAGTACATTGGAAAGCAAGGGACCACAACTTAGCAGGCAGGCGCGTAGCCAGGTGTGGGAGGAGGGGGGGGGGGCACGTGCTCCCATCGGGCACGTGCTCCCAACGAAATTTCTCTGTGTACCAGGAATACATGACATAAAATGACGTGCGACAGCTCCCTGCAGCCTGCCCCGCCACCCTCCTATGGTCAACTGCTACCCCCCCCCCCCCCCCCCCCCCCGTAAGGAATTGCAGGCTACGACACTGTTTGAAGGTGCTGCAGGCGGACGTCGTCTTACAGCGCCGTCAACTTCGCAACAAGCAGCGTATCGCCCTCGCTCTCTATACACCAAATTTCACGAGAAACACGAAATCGAAACACAGAAAGCGTATTACTGTTTTGCAAGATCAAAAAAGGGGCTATAGTCCGAGCACCACTCTAGTTCCTCTTCGTGAGCACAATATTCTGTTTTTCGGGCAACAGGAAGATGCTGGAGTCATTGCCGCTGAGGTTCACATCCGAAGGCTTCCCTGGTGCGCTGCAGCTGAGTCTCTGCATGAGTCGCACGAGAATGTAGAACATGTCCATGTGTGCCAGTTTCTCTCCTGGACATGTCCGGGGACCCATGCCAAAGGTTATCAGAGGGCCAACTTCCTGGCGTAGTTTTCCCGTGGCCGAGTCCAAGAAACGCTCGGGCCTGAATTCTTCGGGATTCTCCCACAACCCAGGGTCGTGGTTCACGCCGTAGACGTTGTACAAGATCCCGGTGTCCTTGGGTATGACCAGTGTCCCTGTGGAACGTGGGCGGAAGTCCTGATTAAAGCTTGGGCTAGTACACTCTTGATAAGGATATTTTTCAGCTTAACTCTTTTCCTACCATGGGGAAAATAGGTGCTTTGTTGTATGTTACGGCAGAAGTTTTTTTTTTCCGAAGGAACTACTGCACTCAATATTTAATGTAATATATTGTAATATATGTAATATAATCAGAAAGCGAAATGAATGCACTTTTCACGCATAAAAGGTTTATTAACGAGATATATGTCATAAAAAGATATAAATTGTTAATATCAAGATTGTGCGATAAAACTGAACAAAGTTTGTAAAGACACGCTTGTATCTACCAAGAAAAAAAATGTTACGAAAATTTTAATATACAAAATGTATCGCCGTCCGAAAAAATCAAAAATTTTAATTGAACAGGTATTTCACTACAAAAATTTAACTGCAAGCACTACAGTTTGGGCGTGCCGGGCTGCGGCCGCCGATGTTCCGGGCTGGTTTGCGTCGTCGTCGCTTTCAGGCTCAAAGTCTGACGAAAAATCAGCATCCTCTGACTCGCTGCTATTCGATGTATCGATAAGATCAGCCGCAGAGGCAGCGGAGTCGCGATGTAAGCGCGCGCGCCGTTTCCGGAGCAGGACATTTTTGCGTTCTGCTTTGACGATCGCGGAACTTCGGAGCGCGTTTAAATATCACCGCCTCGCGGGAAAAAAGCGAACTGCTTAGAAAACTAAAATATAGTTCTCCTCCTTCACGTCCGATAGCGCAGTATGTCCGTGAGCAGCGCGCAAGGTCTCGAAAGCGGCGTTTCAAACCATCGATAGAGGGCTAACCGTGCCCAATGGGCGTGGTACGGAAATAGTTAAAATGGAATACAAGGCCCACTTGCACTGTCTACCGCGTTTGATGACGTCAGGGAAAGGCCTTTCGCAGAAATACGTTGCACCGAATACGTGCAGTGCTCATCGATTCAAACGCAATTACAGGCCCGCATGGCGACCGGTGGGCGCAGTGGACACCTAGCAGATGCATTGTTGGATACGATAAAAGCGAGGGCCTTTGTGAAGCATTGTGACTGCATTTGCCTCACGAGCGATCACCCAGCGCTCACCGGTGGAACTAAAAGCGCCGGCCGCCATGCGGTATGACTATCGAATTTGAATCGCTGAGCACTGTACGTCTTCGTTTCTTACATCAAGCCTGCAAGCATCGCCCTTGATATGCTACCGACGTTTTTACTCATTTATCGTGACTTCAGCAGCGACAATTACTCGGGGGAACTCTGGCACTGGGATCGTTCAGCTACCATGGGAATGATGGACAGTACATGGATTTGTCTGATCTTTGTGCTTGTGGATTCAGACGTTCCTGTGGCTTCGTTTGTTACGCTTTATCTAGGCCTAAATTGGCTTAAATTTCAAATCATTTTAAACTTTTTTTAATGCAGAGGATAATAAGACTGCAAGCACGCATAATCGCTGCTAATTGCAGTGATCCCGCACGTCCGTGGGTGTCTTCTATTTGAAGGAATCACCATATGTTACGCTAATGGCACAAGGCTAATAGTTAATGGTTGTCTATTTGAATCCATCTACCTCAGGGCATCGGTAAGGCAATGAATTATCGTGTGCCTTATATGGAATGTTATTACCTAGATGTACTTAAGCGTGTCCGTCGAATGATATCATTCCTCCAGGAATCAAAACTTTCTTCTTTAAGTTACATTCGGCAACCATTCCTGCCAAAACCTGGTTAGAAAAAATGGTCTGTTTCGTGCCGTGGTCTGCAAACTGCCGTTTATGTCCACATGCTAAAACGATTGATCACTGTTTTGACGATTGTAGTGATGCCGTGTTCTTCTGGGACATTCTCCAGAGAACATTTAAAAAAAGGATTTAGACATAACACCATACACAATTCGTTTTTTACCTTTTAAAGAATCCTGTGACCCGCCATATGACATGTTCATGCTACTTGGCCTACATATCCTTTGGCGTAATAGAATGTGTGACAGACACGCTGAACCACTGCGAAGCACTCGGTCGTTTTTTCGGGGAATCTGCTGCCTACGATCGCAGTTTGTATACGCTGCACTAGAAACAGCGCCGGACTGGATGCCTTTATTGGACGCTTGCAAATGCTTGCCTGCCTTTTGAATGTGTTTTCAGTCACCGTAAATTTCTGTGGCGCTTTGTTGTTTCTTGTTTTGCTGAAGATTCTGCTCCCATGTAATAAGAAAAATAATTTAAAAAAAGTGCCCGTGGCGTAATGATTTCAATATCGGGCTTGTGTGCTAGAGGTCCTGTGTTCGAATCCTGCCGTCAGACAATTTTAATATTATGCTTATTGAATTATTTATAACGCAGTACTTTCTTAAAAATGATCACTTTGCAAAGTCACGAATCCATTTAAAGCCAGAAGGACGAAGTTTAGGCAAATACATGAACTACCATGCAGCATTCTCATGCTGGCTGAACTGCCCTGCTCGCATCTTCATACTATACCATACTATACTATACGAACTATAGCGCCACACTTCCCTCTCGCAATTGTATGAAACTCTGTGAGTAGCGATACTTGAAATATACTTGACGATATTTTAGTGTTAGTGGAGGCACATATTCTGGCAGACACTATAGCGTAATTTCATTGCGCACAAAAAGACTGTGAATCGCGGGTTTCGTGAAAAATCCAGTCGACCTCTTGTTGCGCTGTAGAAGCCTTGGTGTGCCTTAAAGGGGTATACCGACACAAAAAAATCCTGTATCCCGATTTTATTTCTTTATCAAATGACTGTCGACCCCGTAGCTACAGTGTCGTGCCGGAATCCCCTGAGCTCGCCAAAGATAACCAATTATAATTCTCTTTCAATAGCCTAGCAAGGAAACAAGAATTCATGATCGCCAGTCAGCCTCTAGAGTCTGTGCAGGAGTTGCGTTTATCTGGGTCAATTACTCACAGGGGACCCTGATCATGAGAATTAATTTCACAGAAGAATAAAAATGGGTTGGAGTACTGCATACTGCACTTGTTGCCAAATCATGACTGGAAGCTTACCACTAGCTGTCGTTGAAAAGAAAGGTCTACAATCATTGCATTCTACTGGTGCTAAGATATATAGGGCAGAAACTTGGAGGTTAACAAAGAAGCTCGAGAACACGGTAAAGGCCGCAGCATGAGCGATGGAATGAAAAATGGTAGGCGTAACATAAAGAGAGCGGTGTGGAAGGGGAGAGCAAACAGGGATAGGCCGATATTCTAGTTGACATAAAAATTCGGCAGAGACACTTAAGACTGCTGAAGTGTGGTAATGCGAAAACATTATAGTCCCTTTCGT
This sequence comes from Dermacentor silvarum, assembly GCF_013339745.2. Lineage (NCBI taxonomy): Eukaryota > Metazoa > Arthropoda > Arachnida > Ixodida > Ixodidae > Dermacentor > Dermacentor silvarum. The sequence continues at coordinate 218,619,128 of NC_051155.1, forward strand.
GAAATGTATTTTTCCGCACGTTATTTGTCTGCGCAAGATATCGCCTGCGTTCTAACTGCGCCTCAGAATAGAGGAGGCGCTGGCCTCGGTAAGGCCAAATTAAAACTTGGAGTACGCTTAAGCTTCGCCTTTAAGAGTGTAACGTGATAGCGTTATTGGACGCCGTTGACGTCGACACCGACTCCGTATTTTCTGCGACATGGGGCCCGATAAAAATTTAAAAAGGCTTGGTTTTCAACATTCCCCTGAATGTTGCATAGAATGTTGCTGGTGCTTCAACTTTTACATCAGATTTTCTCCCAAATCGAAATAGTAAAAGTTACATGGATAATCGTGTCAGCGAGACGATTTTTCTTGCACCTACATCTGAAAGCGAGATTTTTTCCATTCTCAATTCCTTGAGCAACAAATCAGCCGCTGGTGAGGATGGCATCAAAGCTCAACCTGTTAAAGCAGCTGCTCACATAATATGCGGTCCGTTGGAACACATCTGTAACAGTATACTTTCCACTGGAGTTTTTCCTGAAAAAATGAAGATAGCTCGGTGTTGCTGTGATTTTTAAGGGCGGAAATCACAACGACCTCAACAATTACAGACGGATTTCGGTATTGCCATTATTTTCAAAAGTCGCTGAGCGTATTATACATAAGCGCCTAAATGGTTTTCTGCTGGATAAAGGTATTATTTCGGATAAGCAATATGGCTTCCAGAAAAATAAATCAACCGAAATGGCATTATTAAGAATCAGAGATACAATTATAAATAATATTGAAGAAAGAAAGCTTACCATTGGTATATTTTTAGATTTTCGCAAGGCCTTTGATTCTATCAAACATAAAATATTACTAGATAAGCTCCAAGTATATGGCGTTCGAGGCACAGCGTTAGAACTTATGAATAGTTACCTTGAATCTCGATTGCAATATACTTCATTGCAAGGTTACACTTCGGAAAAAAACGTAATTAAATATGGGGTACCACAAGGTTTGATTTTAGGGCCATTACTGTTTATTGTGTATATAAATCATATAGTAAACGTTCCATTAACAGATGAAATAATAATGCACGCGGATGACACTAATGTTTTCTTTTCTGGTGTTGACCTTCAGGAACTAGAAGTTGCCGCAAATTCTTGGTTAGAAGAACTTCACAAATGGCTACATTTAAATAAGCTCAGTCTAAATGCGAAAAAAAAATAAGTTTACGGTGTTTTATGCAAGGAATAAAGAAATAAGTTACGATGTTATACTTTACTACTGTGGATCGCAACTAGAACATGTGTCAAGTCATTCTTTTCTAGGAGTTATATTTCATAAAAACTTAAGCTGGACAGAGCACATAAATAAGGTACGCACTAAAGTTGCACGGTCAGTTGGTTTGCTACAACGAATCCGGTACTATGTGCCTGTCAGGCTTATCAGACAACTGTACTTTTCGCTGGTACATTACCATCTTAGCTATGGCTTATTAGTATGGGGAAACGCAATAAAACTGATATAGAAAAACTAGCGGTATTACAACGGCGAGCTGTTCGTTTGCTTAATTCTTCTAATCAATACACAGGATCTTCTAAACTAATGATGCGCTACAATATCCTTAATATTAGAAACTCTTACCAAGCAAAGATCTGCATTCGGTTGTTTAAAGATATCTCCAGCAATTTTGAGACATTTTCAAACCGGTACCTCAGTAGAAACACAGGGTACAGCTTACGCCACACCTCAATAGTAGCGAAGAAACCCAGGACAAACTATGGCATGCAAACTATCGAATATGAAACCATGCGTTTATGTAATACGTACCCTAACATTGCTGATGTCGCTAGAGATTGTAGAACTATTCGCCAATTTAAACATTCCATAGTGAACATGTTTCTCTCTTCTGATCTAGATATGCTGTACAAATGTTAATGCAACAGTGAATTCTTCAGTGTTAAAGGTGCTTGGTTGTTGCATTAGTGATGTAATAATTAAATTCTTTAAATGTTACTTTTATGTTAGTCATGTCTTAACTCGTTTGTATGTTATTTTAGAAGCAAATGGTGTTCTGCAGAGTGCTTCAAAGATTGTTTTGTATGTAGTTATGAAATGTCTGTTTTACAAACTGCTTTTGTAACTTGCAAATTCCGCTATCTCTGCTGCCCCAGCAAGGTAAGCCCTAGTCAGGAGATTTAAGCCGTCCTTTTGCCTTACCTCGCGGGCAAACCTTCTACCTGTTTTGCCCGAATAAACAAAATATAAAAAATATAAAAAATATAAAAAATATAAAAAATATAAAAAAAAACTAAAGTACAGCGAAACACCACCAGAATTGGAGGACGCTTAAGCTTCCCCTTTAAGAGTGAAACGCGATAGCATTCAAATATCCCTGGTTGCTTATCAGGCTTTTTTTCTCGTATATTCAAATTACAATCCGACGCTATCATGTCTGTAGGTTGTGGTTAAGCCGTATTTTACGATTTTTCTGACAAATTTTACTTTGAGAAATTCAGTTTTTGTTCACGAACGCCTTGCGCAACGCGGAGGGCCCGCCCGGTCGAGGTGGTTCGAGATGATGTGGTTTGGCACGATTATTTACACCATGCTGCAAATAAACAACGACAAGCACATTGATCTAAAACAACGTGTTAGCAGCCGCATGAGTACATGGTTTGCTTGTTTCTAAGGGTAAATTCATCTTTTAGTTCAGAACTGATCTTATATAAAGAGCATTTTCACAAAATTTGGTCAATAAACACCGAACTACTTCTAAGTGCGAAAGCAGCAACTGCAAAAAACCAAGGCAGCGCTGACCAAAGTATATAGCTGGCAGGCTATGTAGCAAAGCGACTAGTTTTTCGTCAGTCGATAGCGTTCATCTTTTAAGAGGCGAACGCACGTCTATAGCAATATAAAAATATTTGCCGCATATCTGCGTGCTTCGCTGCAAATGTCGTCGAAAGACGATAGTCTTCTGCCGGCCGTACTACATGAGTGCTGGTCTGATCCGCGGCCACCCGTGATGCTGTTCTCGTACCATTTCCGTCCTGGCATGAACGGCCACGGCGGCCGCATTTCGATGGGGGCGAAATGCGAAAACACCCGTGTACTTAGATTTAGGTGCACGTTAAAGAACCCCAGGTGGTCCAAATTTCCGGAGTCCTCCACTACGGCGTGCCTCATAATCAGAACTGGTTTTGGCACGTAAAACCCCATAATTTAATTTTTTCCTGGCATGAAGGTTTGTTTGAACAGATTTCATTTTACCGCATTATTTCATCAAGCGGCCATTTATGTTTTGCCCTGCCTCAGACAGCGCTTCCTTTATGTTGAATCGGCCGCATCTGGCTGGCATTGATAAAATTGAGGAGGCGCTGCGTGAGACATGGACGCCATCTGGCAATACATCGGGAAACATGAGCTTGTGCAGAGGGTTTCCTTCCTCCATGGCAGAGGGCACTCGTCGACGCGCAGTCGGGGAACGTCGTTCGTCGGCGCGCATAGCATGGCATTTTCAGCGCAGCTTAAGAAACTAGGGTCTTTAGAGTTACGTATCTATGTATTTTCTATTAAAGGAACACACTTCCTAATACTTACCTAGTGATGTTGCGCATCAGATATGCGCAATATTTACTTTGTGATCGATAACGTTCACAAGTATGAACAGCCGTACCAGTTTAAGTAGTGTGGGCGGTAAGCAAGTGGTCCAACTTTGGCCGGGTGGCTGAATCGGGTGACAGACAGACAAACAGACAGACAGACAGACCAAATTTTCAGCGTTTAAGTTCCCCAAGAAAGACTATCGTCTTTAAAAACGCTCAACCTTGCACTCGGCTGCGCAACGCTTGAAACAGCGAAGCAGGGCGATCGTAGCCCAGCATTTTCCGGAAGTGCGCGCGAGCTTTTCATCCTATTACTCATGATGATGATAATTTCATTTCGCGCGTCTCGGACTTACGGCCGTCACTGCGCGTTGCATAACGCAGCTTGCAACACCGACACCGCGTTCCACCGCGTTGCAATGCCGACAACGCGTTCCAGCAGACCTGCTCCTTTAATGCGTCTCTATATCTCTCGCTCTCATTTTCTTTATCTCTCTCTCTAGCATAGTGCGCAAAACCTCTTCTTCACCTCGCAGAGCATGATCGTGCGAACGCGCCAGCTGTGGACGAAGACGGTGACGCTGAAACGCAATCATATATGGTTCGCATAAATTCATGTTCTGCGAGCGTGGGCGTATAGGCTATAGTGGTTACGACGCTAGCCTTGGGACCATGGTTACGCCGGTTCGAATCCCGCCTCGGCAAGAAGGTTTATCTTTTATTGCGATACCAACCATATGGACACTCCAAAGCAGATTTCTGTCGTCGTCGTCGCCGTCGTCGTTGCCGTCGCCGTGAGGTTCCGTATGACGTCAATGGAGATGAAATCGTCGCCGCGCGCCGCCGAACGCTGTATGTGCGAGTGAAAGGGCGCGAGGGACGCGCGCTTTCACGGGGAGTGAACGCACGGCGGAGAACAAACGCGCGTTCTGCGCCGTGCTCCCTTAAGGGCTGCAGAAGTAGGCGTCTCTTTCCTCCTTTACAATCACCATATATGTAGAGCAAACGCGCCTTCTTCCGACGCGCGAAAGGCCATGGGGGGGAGGGGGAGGGAAGAGAGGTGACGTTTAGCTGCGGCACCAAGTGCCTATTTATATCAGAGGCTCCGGCAACAGTCAACAACGCCGCACGCATTTTGTGCGAACGCCGACGGCGTCGACAAGTTCTGCGTGTGGCCGGTGCTGCTGCATGTCCAAGTTTATACAGCTGATAAAGCTACTATCATTACTCCGTATAGCTCTCTACAAATTTGCTATCGCAATTGATGCTTCGCCTTTCAGGTGAAACTGCGACAACTTTTATTTCTTGATTTCATACGAACCACACACCACAGCCTATGGCTGGCTCAAACAGCTTCGCTGTTAAAAGTATCTCTAGCCTCCACAACGTTGTACCTGATGTATGAAACCGCTCAACGGCGTTCAATCTGCGACGTGACGCGCGCAATGACGTACGCACTAGGCACACCTTCAGTCAACGAGAACCGTGGCGTCGGGGAAGCATGCTCGTCTCGCACCCGGAGGCCCGGGCTCGGCATCCACCCAGACCGAAATTTGTCAAATTTTCTTTTCAAAGCCAGCGATTTACTTTGTTTACAGGAACCTCCCTGAGATATTTGACGTCATTCCGAGCATTTCTGACTTTACTCCTCGCGCCGTCGGCCATTTTTCGTACTATCACTCGGTGGCGACGCCGACGATGCCGGATTTTAGAGCGGTAGCTCTACTACTCCAGGTACAAATCCAGAAAACGCCTGGGCCGGTATTTTGTAGCGATGCCTTTAAAGTAATAATGCCTTATCGGGCTTTGTCAGTGGTCAGAGCGACGGGCCGGTATTTTGTAGCGATGCCTTTAAAGTAATAATGCCTTTTCGCGCTTATCGCGCTTTGTCAGTGGTCAGAGCGACGGTCCGCTCGCGTTATCAACGTTTATATCGTGAGCGGACCGTCGCTCTGACCACTGACAAAGCGCGATAAGCGCGAAAAGGCATTATTACTTTAAAGGCATCGCTACAAAATACCGGCTCTTGTTCCGTAAATCGGACCTTCAAGCTCAGCCAAGGACAGAGCGCGGCGCTTGCCGCGTTTCCATAAAGAAAGAAAAGACCTTTTTTTTCCCTCTATGGCATTTCTACCAATCACAGCGCGCGGCGCGCCCCGTGCTTTCTACAAATCACAGGAGAGTCGGCGGCAGAGGCCGGTAGGGTTGCGCGCATGCGCCGCAGTGGGAGAGCAGGTACGCTCAGTCTAGGGCACGGTGTAAGAAAATATTCTTCCACCGTAGTCTAGGGTGCTTGGATGCCCTCCTCGCCCACCACTCCCCTTCCACTGGGAAGTCGCGATTGCTCTCCGCCGTGCATTCGCTCCCCGTGAAAGCGCGCGTCCCTCGCCCTCGCGCGCTTTCACTCGCACATACAGCATACGGCCAATGAGAGCTTTTTCTATTGCCGATCGAAAGGTGAGCCCTTAGCAGCTTCGCTGTAAAAATGGAGCTTTGGAGGCCATGTAATGGCGCAGGGGAGATAACGGGTGGACCATTAGAGTTACAGAATGGGTGCCAAGGAAAGGGAAGCGCAGTCGATGACGGCAAAAATTTGGTGATGAAATTAGGAAATTTGCGGGTGGAATTTGGAATCGGCTAGTGCAAAACATGGGTAAATGGAGATCCCTGGGGGAGGCTTTCGTCCTGCAGTGGACATAAAATGAGGCTGATGATGGCGATCCTCTACAGCACGCTAAATGGAGCGCGGTTTCTTGCTGTAGGATTTGTTTACAAGTAATCTCTGCACGTCACGAAAACTGTAGGTATGATGTTCACAAAACAACTCAAGCACGCATCGGTCAGCCTGATATACGATCGTGGCAAGGCACAAACGAGCTTGGTTCTCTGCGGTCGCTTCTGTTAGAACCCGCAGCGCCCTTCGTGCTTTTCGCGCGAAAAAAAAAAAAAAAAAATGAACGCTAGAAAAAATTTGTGTCAGTTCTCTCTGCCTCTCGTGCTTCTGCATTTCATTGTTTCTTTCAGCTCCTGATTAGCTCACTTGGAAGACACAGCTGGGAGCTTGCGTCCACGTCTTTTCGGTGGGCGCAAGCTGCCAGCTATGTCTTCCAAATGAAACTAATCAGGTCCTGAAAGAAAGAATGAGGGATCGAACGAATAGCAATTGCTAAGTTTTCTGACATGTCGTACCTTGTTGAGCGTGACGAGCATTATACGATCTACATTAATGAAGTGATTTACTAAATGTTCGTGTATATATAATGATCTATTTTAACCGAAATAATGAGACGATTGATCCTATTTGCAAGACTTGAGACTCGTTTCCAGGCACGTACAAAGCTGACGCCGTTAATTTCTGCAGCTGCATGAATTCCGGCCAATTTCACTTAGAAAACATGATAAACTGTTGATCACAACGCAACTGTCACGGCTTCATCAGACGTTCACAAATGACGTGACCATTCCCGCCTCACCGTCGGGCAAGCATGAAGCGAGCAGAAGAAAATACACCACTGACGAACTAGAAGGTAACTCGTATTGATGCGCCAGCCAATTACTTTCACTTATTCCCGTGACGTCATGGCGGAGGCGAACTTTTTTTTTTATATATATCGGCGTCTCTCGGGAACTTTTTTTTTTTTTAGAGCGTGGAGGCACAGATGGCAGGCGCAATGCGGTTTTATGGGCGGAGTTCGTAGGGTGTCGCCGAGTATACAGCATGACCATGACATTGCTTTCTCTCTCAATTATGCAGGTCGCATTCGAGATACGTCAGTGTCTTTAGGATTGCGTTTATTTTGAATATAAAACAATAGAGTTATTTTCTTATTTTGACACGTTAATTAAGCATGTTTAGATTTTCATAAATGCTTTGCCGAAAGATTTTTACCTTGTTTCGTTCAAAAGTAGTAGGCAAGTTCTGGAGCTACAGATGATCATTTCTGTAAAGCGACTGAAAAAAACTTTTACATGACTATTTTTCCAACTTAGTTTTTTGCTATTTTTTCTTCGCGAGCATTGACAACTTAATTATGAACGAACATTATGCAATAATCTTTCTATGTTCCTTGCTTGACATTAATTAGGCTGTGCAATAAAACTAGGATTACTGAAAACGACTTCTAATGTTACGATGCTTCGCTTTTCTAAGATGGTAGATTTTTAAAATGTCTTTTTTTAGTTATAACTTGCTTTGCGCTAATCTCAAGGCAAACATCTTGATTGATTGCAAGCTTACTTATTTGAGTGCATTAGTCAAACAGTGCATCACCGCCTGATGGTATTGCATTCGTGCGTTCCAGTAACGAGTTATTTCTGTTGTCGTGACAGGTATAACTGGGCCAGTTTCTTGTTAATGAGACAAACTTTTGATTTTTTTTGTTAATTTACCTTTAAAACCCGCCTTTTAGACAACAGGCACCAAATAATAACTCTAAGAGAAAAATAAACCCGAAACGTGTTGACATACCGTAACCTTACTGCGGGCAGAACGCTTCCTATATTTATCTATGCTTGACATACAGCTCCATGCATGCTCACCAACTTTGGTCTCCGTAGACGCCTTGTGGGGTAGTCCGAGTGGAGCTATGGGTCGGAAGCGAAGCGCTTCCAGCAGGCAAGCCACGGTATAGGGGAGCTTGGCTCTGTCCTTGTAGACTGGTGGCGTGCTCCCTGGAATAAAGCAGTGAAGGCGTGCTGACACGAACTTTCTAAAGTGTAGGAACTCTACCATACGCTTCTATAGAACGTAAAAGGATGACACTCAACATGTATATGAAGGCCGTGAAGCACTTATAAGTATGATATTTTAATTTGATACCAAAGCTGATCACCAAATGCCAGACCCGGCATCGTCGACAATATCTTGAGTCATTACATAGCTGTAGCACGACATGTGCTATCGCTGTACTTGTCTGAGTCGTTGCAACAGTGTAGATGCATGCAGCATCCTGACCGAACCATTCTAAGCCGGGTTTTTTTGCAAAAGTGTCACAAAACACTGTAGTTACCGATGTTGTCCTGAATTTCCTGTTGGATTTTCTCTTGTATACTCGGTTCCTTGGCCAGCATCAAAAACAGCCACTGAAGTTCTCCAGCCGAAGTGTCAGTTGCAGCTGCAAAGTGAAGAGATTAACTTGAAAAATCTATATGCTCTGCTTGAAGATCGTCGCTTCATATGCACCTTGACGAATTCGATCCTTAAAAAGCAGATACTATGCGCTATGGTGTAGCCTTTGCACTTGCAACGGCGCTAAAATGGGGGGGGGGGGGGGGGTACGCATTGTGACCTTATCTAGCATGAACTCCGCAATTGACGGTTGTTGCCTCCTAGATACCGGTGCACATCTTTGCGTCTTTTCCCGTCATTTTTATTTTGCTGATTAGATATATGACACATACGAGGTCTTTGACAAGCTGACACGAACCAGTGAAAGCACCGAGAACACTTGCTATCGCATGCAAAATTTTTCATGATTAGATGTCTCGAAGGCATATATGACAGGCAAGAGGCTTCAGACAGTAGGCTTCCTGAACCAGTAGAAACACTAATTGCTATTGACCCTCTTCGCAGCGATCCCGTGGGCGCTGCCATGTTTGATCACGTGGTGACGCGTCCATTGCTTGTCTCAACTGCCTCCGTTGCCTCCTTGTTTACAATGGAAGTGTATGACGCCGGCGCGGCTTAGAAAACCTCTGTTTTCGAAGATATCGTAGACGGTGACTAGGTGGACGACAAGAAGCTTTGATCACAGCTTCAGAGAACATGCAAAAGCGATTTCGGAGCTGATTAAGCTATGTCCAAACAGCGTAATTAATCAGGGTATATGGTGCTTGTTCTAAAAGCGGGGCTAAATATGTATTCCAAGCTATCCAAGTTTTCCGATTATGAATTCAGTCAGGATTAGTGTGTTTTGCTCTTTGTTCTTTGTTCTTTGTTCTTTATTCGGCAAATATTTTGAAGCAGTGGCTTGTCAGTTTCTGACTCAGTGAAGTTCCTCGGTGCGGCCACTATCTGATTATTTTCTGCCTAATTGCTCGTGGCCGTGTGTTCAGTTCCGATAGATTTGTTCTTGCTGCGCACAAGGCTTGAAACTTAGCTGTTTTGTACATTGTAATACCTTGTAGCAAATATATATTACAGCTAGTAACTCGCTTACTCTTGTGGACCGTCACGAAACATTCAGCTTCGACCATTCGTGCGCCTTCGGTGTAGTCCGTCATTTATTGTGCGTATACAGTGCGCATATATTCAAGTGTGCGCCCATTCACTTATTCTTGATACGTCGGCGATAGAGTCGGCGTAAGTTTTCTTTCCATTTGGGACAGATTTGTATAGATAACGCACGCGAAACTTGCTATCACAGGAAGCGGCGCTACTCCCTTTGTAATTGTTTAACGAGTGGTACTCACTCTTGCCGACGTTCTGGGGATGAAGCCCTTTCTTTGAAGGTTAGCGATACAAGGCTGGCGGATGAGTAAATTTCTGTATCCTCGAGGAAAGCCGTACATCACGAAGTGCCGGTAACACGTTCGGACAGTTGCAGCAGCGATCCGCGAACTTGGCCACACAGATTCATTCTGTTCCTTAACATGCCAGTCACTATTTTTGCAGCCAACTACTGCACACGTCTTCAATCCACATGATTCAATCTAGCATGATTGGAGCACAGTGTGTTAGCGAAAACTCAGTTGCAATTCCGACAGCTGATCACACAGAAGCAAGGTAGAAGCGGTAATGGTTTCGTATTCGTGCGCGGTCGCTGAGGAGAGGTATGGCGCGCCGCCGTGAGCGCCATCTCGTTTCTCTAAAACAAACTGCTCCGCGAAAAGGGTCAATAAGGATGTAGAACACTTGAACCAGGGCAGCTATGATACCCAGCGTGGTTTTTTTTATTGTACATAAGCGCCAGGCTGCATGCTGTCGTGGAATTAAGTGAAGACATTTGACATTCGATAAGAACAAGTAAGCAGTAAACTTTAATAAGAAAAAAAGTGTGGCCAGCTTGACACTAGCGGTGCCAAGTCTGAAGAAACAGCGAAGCTGGGCGACGTTCCTTAGCAACTAGTTGATGTAGGCTTAATGTGGCTTAACTTGGTTTTTTCTAGGCAAGGTTGGGCTATCAGGGCAAGGCTATAGGCTATCATGGCAAGGCTGGGCGTTGACGCTTGGCTTGATTCTCGCGTTCTCGGTATTCCGGATCGGTTCGGCGACGTCGCATATCGGCGGCTTTGTTGGCGAGGTAGTCTGAACCGACACGAAGACGCTGGTTCATTTCCCCCGTGGCTTGAAGGCGCTTCTCTCGTCGGGCAGCCTCTTCTTCCGGCGTCAAGGTGCGCTTTGGTCGAGCCATATATCGGTAGAGCGGAGAAACGCCCGGGCGCCGGCGTGCGCACGCTTTCATTAGCGCGGTAACATGACTCTGCTGAACAAGTGCTATGACGTCAATGTCCTGGCTCCTCTCTCGCTCAACCAGATTTAGCGTTGCACACCGGAATTTTGCCAAGCTTAAACAGAAAGAAAGGGCTGATTCCACGAAGGTTCTTGTTCGTAAGCTATTCTGAAGAGCTAAGGTGTGAACAGTTCCTTTTAAAAACATAGTCCGCAGTCAACATTATGCCATGTACAGATGACATCATATATAAGACGAAGAATGAAATTATATGTTTGATTTCACGGCGTGTTATTAGCAAGAGTTCCAGATTCTGGACAGATGGAAAATTTCATATTTGGGAGATAGCTTTGCTGCTGACCTCCCAGAACCAATTTCATTCGCTCACGACGACCAAAATGACCACCAGTATTCTATGTCGTTGCCGTGCTTAATCGGATTCCACTATCAAACGCTCATTAGTAGTCGCTGTTTTCGGTTGACATGCTTGACTCACTACCGAGATAATGCAAACCTTCCATTACGACGAACTACGCGAAATTGAGAGAAATATGGGTCATGACTCGACACATCACTGCCGTTGACCCAACAAAGGATACGAATGAGGACACTTTGAAGAGCTGGAGCCTACGTACCGCCGAAGATGTTAGAACAACCTGCACCATGTTTCCTTTGGTCAGGTATTCGGCGTCTCCTTTCTCCTCCCGGATGGCTTCTTCTCGAGCGGCAAGCATGGCATGCGTGAAGTTCTCAGTCTTGCCTGTATAGCAAAATAAAACGTTAGAGTTAACGTTGTTGATGCCAGTGACCATCGCTGTAGAGTGCAGCGTCAACAACTCTGCGTTTGAAAGTAGCCGCGTCGTAGTTTACCACGCCCTAACCCTCCACCCCCAAGAAAGCAAAACAAACAAACAAACAAACAAACAAACAAACAAACAAACAAACAAACAAACAAACAAACAAACAAACAAACAAACAAACAAACAAACAAACAAACAAACAAACAAACAAACAAACAAACAAACAAACAAACAATCAATCAAACAAACAAACAAACAAACAAACAGATAAACAAACAAACCGACAGACAGACAGACAGACAGACAGACAGACAGACAGACAGACAGACAGACAGACAGACAGACAGACAGACAGACAGACAGACAGACAGACAGACGGACGGACGGACGGACGGACGGACGGACGGACGGACGGACGGACGGACGGACGACGGACAGACAGACAGACAGACAGACAGACAGACAGACAGACAGACAGACAGACAGACAGACAGACAGACAGACAGACAGACAGACAGACAGACAGACGGACATACATACATACATACATACATACATACATACATACATACATACATACATACATACATACGTACATACATACATACATATAGATGGATAGATAGGTAGATAGATAGAGAGGTAGATAGATGTCGGTCTCTTTCAGGACATCTATACATGCAACCCCACTGTATGTGTGCGTTTAACGTAATATAGCGATATAGAATCGAGGATAGTACTGGCAGCATCTCCTGCGCAAGTAACGGCTTGTTCCATATTTAACTTCGTCTGTCAGAGGTCATCTGCTGTCCAAGGAGCTTAGCTCAAAACCAAGTCCGTTCTTCCTATTCGAATTCATGCGACTCCAACAATGTAACTGCGCAGAAGTGCCTGGTACGAGATTTCGCAAGAACAGTAAGTACCTTTACACAGCAGCACATGTAAAGGAAAGTTGCCAATGCTACCTAATAATTGTTGTATGACAAAAAAAATTTTGTCAGTGATTCGAGAAGTTATCGTAGTCCATGTGCCTTGCAGAAAGTGTGTCCCTACATGACAAAGTGGTCATTGAAAAGCTGCTATACATTTCAGGATGTAGAAATATTGAGTGAACGCATCTGATTACAGCGTTTTAAAAAGCTATTGTCCGTGGACCTGCAGAGATCTTTGTTGAGTTCAACGGAGGTCAGTGAAGACAGCTGCAGCACGTGAGCTTTGTTTGAAATACACGCGAAGGAACATTCGGCGAGGTATTAGCGGCGATGTATCTGAGAACCAGCTTCCCTCCATTCATCCAAAGCAAATGGAAAAGATGAAAGCAGATGAAGAAAAGTTTAGCCGAATTTGGTGTAGACATGCCCGATCGCACTTGTTAAGGCCACATGGCACGCGAAAAAAGCTCCGAAATTGGGACACTAAAGAGAAACAATAAATAAACTTAGACTGACAAAGTACTTTTTTTCTAACTATATAATCATTCATTTCGCGGAAATAGGTTACATATTACATGAGAAAATGAAGGTCAAACTTTTACTATTATTATTTTTAAATTTCGCGCCATAAGCTTAGCACTGGTACGTCATTGTCGCGTCACGAATTTCAAAGTATTTTGTCATATTTAGATCGTTGTAGCTTAGTAAAATTTTTTGAAGCTTTCAAAGTTCAGTCTCCGGCTCTTTTAGAACAGAATGCAGTCAATTTTTGCCGATAAGACGTAACTAGGCCCGAGCAGACCTTATCACGGTAAGGGTGACTGTTTTGGTATTGTGGAAGCGTATTTTACTGAAATATATCAAATGGTTGTTCTCCTTAATGTCCAAGGTGCTCTTTATGAATGTTGGCCACCGCGTAGAAATTAGCTGCCGTCAAGGAGTCTTAGGTGTTGTGAGGTTGTTTGTTGGATTTTCAATAACGCTTCATAGATAATATTCCGTGGCGTTCAGGTCCGGAGAGTTACGGGGGTCACGTGTTCAGAGCGACGTGGTCGTGAAAATTTTAACACAGCCACCTTGCGTTATTGCATCCTTGTGCGCCGGCGCAGAGTTTAGTTGTATGTGTGGTCGTTGCTGAATTACCTGCTAAATCAAAGGCTTTTACACCATCACCAGCACTTCTACATATGCCGCAGCATTGACGATATCTTGACTTTGAGGAAAGGAATGTGGTGGCATGACGACCCTCGCTACTGACAATCCCGAAGGCTATCACAGCCGATGGAAACTTGGTGTGCAGCATGACAGTGAGAACACCTGCAGGCCTGCTGCAAAGCCATCGCGCCACATCATTTATAAACATTGCTATCTCTGAATTCCTGCTGTCGGTGGCAATTGCGATGAGTGCAGCATGTCGTTTCCCTTCGTCCGTAAGGCTGGAGGCTGCCATCTTGACGTGCATACTAGATCGACGTTCTACAAGCACTCCTGAGGAGAGCCCAAGAGTGTAGTAGACAAATGCCTACTTTTCACAAGCAGCTACAGCATGACGGCTCTGTGTCCTCAAATGCATGCCGCACTCTGTATTCCACTGTAAGAATGTGTGTGTTGAGTAAGAGCGAATGACGTAGATTGTTAAGCCGAACCGTATAGCCTCGTGGTTATACCGAGGCCGATAGCAACTGGTGTCATGAGGTGAGCGAACAGGTGAGCAAGTACATGTACCTGGGACGTAGCTGGCTTCAGCCTTGGTGAAAAGATTATTGACGATATCCCTGAACTCGCGAAACAGGTCCTCAATCTTCTTCTCCCGTCCACGGTACAGAAATGCCAGCCAGGGCGCGATGTCGCTCGGCAGGCCGTTGGGCGCGACCTCGACGAACTCGGAGTCGATAGCTTCCAGGCGCCGTATCTCCTTGTCCTCTCCGTCCAACCTGAACAAAAAACTCGTCTATGTTGACTGAGCGGCCTGCCATGCGGTGCCAGGCGCCCGTCATATGTGGTACGCATCGTAACGGTATTGCCGCCAAATCATGGTGAGAAAACATTTTTCCATCCGTGCTGATTTCAGTACAAATTTGTACTTATGTACTTTCCGTCTCTTATGTCATTGACGACGCTCTAAGAAAAAAAAAAAGTATTGGAAAATGCTGCTGCCCTTCGAAGGGGGGGGGGGGGGGGATGCGGAGGGGGGCGCATGGGTGATTTGAACTGGCGGGTGCAACTTGGGGTGGTATAGTGGAACAAGTTCGCTTGTTACTGAGATTTAGCGAATTAACTTATCTACTTAGTTTAGGACACACGTTTAATTTATAGATTTGAAGTAGGTCATCACTTATTGCAAATGGAGGATTGTATTCCATCTGTCTTTATTTGGGCAAAATGTGGTACGTGTCATGGCATACGCATGACGTAAGCGGGTAATACAGTAATCTCGGCGTGCTACATGGTATTCCAGCGCGTAACAAATAACAAAAATCTGTTAGTCGGCAGGTTAAACAAACATGATTTACCCATCGCGTTGATACAATCGAGTAAAGGGATCGTGTAGGCTTTGTTATTTCAGAATGCATGGTAAACTCGGTATAAAAATTTTAACAGCTGAATTCGCCACGCAGAAATTTATTTAGAAAAGGTATTACAAGATGTGCTGGCTCTGGATAATAACTGGCTGCAACTCCGAACATAAGCATAACTCGTCGATTAAAATCAAATCTTGAACTATAGCTATCGTTCATTTTAGTTCGTTCAAGTAAGCACACAATAAGTCTTTGTACATCGCGAACAAGATGAAACATGCAAGTATAGGGACGATAGATGACTTACATGGTTACAATTATTAATGAAGCTTCGAAGCATCCCGTTTATCGAAGCTTAGACAGCATTAGGGTAAAGAAATTGTAGCTCAAAGGGTCGTCCGTAGCGTGAATTCGCAGGAGACAGTGTCTACGCACCGATACGTCTGAAGAAAAGGGCGGAGCAGGAATCGTGCAAGATCTGTGCGTGTGCCGCTTGCGGCTACCAAGAGGTCAGCGTACTGTTCTGAGCTCTCTGTAGCCCCGGGTTGTCCAGCGGCTGTGTAGTCTTAAGAAAAGTATAGACGATTATCAGCAAAAACATTGAAGTACCGGCAACATTTAACACTCTGATCGTTAAGTCACAATGTTAGGGTGTTTTAGCATAGGCGTTACCATCCTACCGTTACCATTACTGCTGTAGTCTTGGGAGCCTGGCGTCACAGCTCATCAGCCCAGACAGCCACTCGAGCTCTTCTACAGTACCCAAGGCGACATACTTGAATGCACGACTTTAGATACGCTGCACCTGGCTTACTGCATGTGAAAGTGCGACCGAGACTCGTGTCTTTTCTCTCTTTCTCTTTCACTCCCACATCCCTTTCCCACGTGTAGGGTAGCAAACTGGACAAAGTGTAGTTACCATCCCTGCTTTTCTTTCCTCTATTCTCTCTCTTTACTGCTTCCTCACAACTATGCATGAGCGGTAAACACCCAGCATGCGCATGCGCATTCCCACACCAAGGGGTAACGGCAACGATCATATACTCCCAGGCTGTCGCTCACTTTGTGCCGTAGACTGATACTCCGATCACGTTGTAGAGCAAGTAGAAGAATGGCGTTCTTGAGTCGATGATCTGAGGTCCGTCTGGCAAGGAGTCCACGTAGGCGTCAACTACATCCGCGCATAGCTTCTCCAGAGAGTCGCTCACCGCGTATTTCCTGCGACAGTTGGAAAGGCAGGATACGAGCGAATGAGTTGGCTCATGACAGCGAAACCTTGCGACTGCGGACGCCGCGGTGGGCCCACTAGGTGCGTATTGAATCGATTGCACTAAAATATCATGTCAGTATTTATATAATGTATATTTCTTTTCGCCATCAGGGAATTTAGTCAGCTTGTATTAAGAAATTGAAAAAAAAAAAACGCGGCATATGTTTTGGGTCATTATGCATTTGGGACAAATATTTAAGAAGAAAGAAGCGGTTAGGACACGCGCACACATACGTTTATTTGCTCTTGCGTCAGTAAAGCCTGGCCTGACTATCGAAACGAGTGGTGAAGAACTAGTCATCTTATGAACCACATGTGCAATTGAGTTTTGTTTGGTAACTTATACGCCGTATACAGTACAGTTCGAGCAGAACTCCTCTCACAGCAAAAAAAAAAAAAAAAAGAAAAAAAAAAGAAAAAAAAAGACGAAGAAGAAGAAAGAACGAAAGAAAAAGTAATGAACAAATATACTACGCTAGACGTCTTCATTTAGAGTGTCTTGCATTGAGTGTATGGAATAGCAGAATTAAGCTTTTACTGGGCAGAAAATATTCGACACTTTTCCCGAAATAACAGCCTAAGTAGACATCGTATAGTAGAGACAATTCTCAGCTGTCCTTTCTGGGCTCATCGAGATGACAGCGATTGCCCGTCTCCTTAGGGTATACTCTCACCTCACAGCCAGCAGAGCGACCTTTCGGAGGGCCTTCCATCGTGGGTTGTAGTCTTCGAATAAGATGTCATGGTTGCCCTGAGTTTGCAATTCACCTGTTGCGGGCGAATGCGAAAGTGTCCTTGTAAGAAAGCAGGCGTGTACAACTAAAAAAAAAAAAAATGCCGCTAGGACCCAAGGGCTCCTGGCCGCCATCTAAGGGAGGGGAGATAAATTCCTCTTACACTTGCCGTTTCCAATAAAAGTTGTTTCTCTCTCTACAGGTTATTTCAATTCGGTTGTACGGAACAAGCAGTTCATGCGCCTGTCATAATTGTGGTTTATTCCCGATAGAAGGCGTTATTTTGAAGCGGCATGAGAACGCTGCTAAACACGTGGTCGCGGGTTCAATTCCAGCCAGCCGCGCGGGGCAACGTAAAACGCAAAACAGCGGAGAAACGTAAAAACATTGGAGTTCTTAGATGATTTACGTGCACGTTGCATAACCCCAAGTGGTTACAAATAATCCGGAGCCGGCAACTACGACGTTCCTTATAAGCAACTGTTCAGTTCCGGACGTTAAACCCCATAATGTAATTGCTACACTCATGTGAACAAAGAAAAAAAAAAAAAGAGAGAGAAGCTGGGTATTAATTTATCGAACTATAATCCTCTCTATGTACAAACGTGGACCTATACACTAAGCGTCCCCAAGGCGAATCACGTATGGTGAACTGTGGATAAAGATGTCACTATGTTGAAAGCACATAAGCCGTTTTAGGGATATCAGCTCGAGCCGAACGGTGAACATGTCTCGGCCCATCGAACGCCGCGAGTGCTGTTGCGCATGTCGCCATGCACAAAAATGTCTCTTGGCAAAACACGTGCTCACCCATTTTGGTCTGGAAGCGTCCGGCGAACTCGTGCCTCCGCTCGAGGAACGCTTCTCGAATGGCGGCGTGGCCGTTCAGGATCACCATGGGCTTGTGGGCCATCCACAAGGTGAATACGTCGCCGTACGTTTTGGTCAGTTCGGTCGCCTTGAAGTGCAAGTCCTTAACGTTGCGAAGCGCTGCGGGACGCAGAAGCGGCGGTTTATAGGCGCCAAGCATGTGCTTACTATATTTACGATGCGTTCTCTCCTAACGTTAAGACTTAATATCACGCCTTAATAATCATGGATGAATGGTGTACTGTATCACCGTATAACTTTAAGCGGCGCCCCCGCATTTCAGCCGCTTTTTGAAGTTTAAGTTTACCAATCTGGCGTGTTGCTTATATTTGAACATATCAAGAGCACGTGCCTATGTAGTTGACTAAGGGGCAAACTAGTTTCTTTTTCTCGGTAAATTTGGCTGCCAGAAATGTTCGCACGGAAGTTTTCTGCGGTCGCAAACTGATGCCACAGTGCGGATAAACAACAGAATGCGCCACTTTGAGCAGTTGGGGTAGACTTACCCAAGAGGTTTCCGACAAGCGGCAACGGAAAGGGTCCTCTCGGGTACTTGGACACTCGGTGGTAGAAGCGGCCCAGTAGGTAGGACAGCGCAAAGACTAGCACCGTGGTGATCCATCGCCAGTCCCCCGCGTTGGAGACGAGCTTCTCTAGCAGAATACTCATGGTTGTGCCTTAGGTGCTGGGGGGAAAAAAGGGAGGGGGGCGGGGGGGAGGGGGGAGGTAGACAGTGTTGTCAGGGAGCGGAGGAGCGGAAGTCAAGTGAGACTTGGAAGAGCTTCTTGCTGGGATAGTTGGTAAATCGTTATTACAGGGGAATTCGGAGCGAACAAAGGAACACATAAGAAGGGAAAGCATGAAAAAAAAAAAAAAAAAGATTGGTGGCAACGTTCTTACTTTGTACTTGTACGTGTGCCATTTCGTTAGTGCTCACCAAATCACTTGAGCATGAACTACATGCATAGGCCTCCGTGTGTGGGCCACAGTGGCCTACCACGATGGTCACGCAAGGAGCTAACCGATTACAAGCCTCCGTGTCGTATTCCCAGTCCAAATCCACGTCCGACTCCTTAGCTTACAACTGTCAGCGACAACTCCAGGTTTTCGTCTATATAGGCGCTATAGTGTTGCCCACCGCGTGGTTTCTGCTGCCCTAACCTGTATTCCAATGATCCCGTCCACATCATGTCTCTATCGTGTTCACCTTTGCGCCTCTGTCTCTGAGCTGCTGGACAGGTTCGGAGCGTGGACCCGCTTACGTCCCATATCTGTCGCAACCATATGAAGCCAACAGCCAATGAGGCCAATGAAAGCATAAGGGAAATTAACTGCTTTTTTAACTGTAATGTAGAAATGAAAACCTAAAAGGAAATGAACGTAGACGAAAAAACAATTTGCCGCATGTTGCAACTTAACCACCATCGCACGCATGATGCGAAAGATATGGTCTCGGTTTGCACCTGCGGCAAGTAATAATCGAGCCCCTCGATTCCACTCATTCTTCTCGCTCATATACCCGTCACAAGAAACATAAAAATTAACTGCCTACACTAATTCGGCCCAAGCGAGTGTGGTCATGAATACTTGCATCAAAGACCACGCCGCCATCATCGGCTTTATAGTGCATGCTTGAGTTGTGCATGCTCCGTATCACTGCACAAGCATCCGGTTTAGCGAGTTTATGTCACAGCATGCAAAATTCTGTGCGTGCATATATTACGCCCCGCAAGATACATGGTTGTCACAGAGCATCCTATATATTCGCACCAAAAGCGTGAAACTTTATCTGTGAATAAAAAGAACGTCGGCGTGCGTAAAACTATAGTTTATGCCTGCACCTCAGTGATGTTCACAATGTTTGCTCGCCTCGGTGCGGTATATTTTAATTATCGTATACATCCAGAGAGGGGGATTATATGCACTTGCGTCATCTTTGCAGACGGCCTCTGCCCAAAACGCGGATTCGGAAACGCTTGTTACAATAGCATTTTAGGTTTACAGCTCGTTAGCCTCAGTCATCGTGTTCATTGTTTTAGCATATCTTCAGCAAAAAAGAATAGTATATCTGGCAAGCCTACCAATGTGTTACATCATTCCTCAAATTCAAATAATTGGCACCACGCAGTTCTCCTCTACATATCTAAGAGTGGCAATTCGAGATAAAGTTATTCGTTTACTTCGAGCATCCGTGTTGATATGGAGGCGGCTCCGGCAGACTGAAACGAATTTTATGCAGTCGCAGCTTGCTATAGTGCTCAACAGTAACGTTCCAAAACGAGGAATGAAGCTTACTTTATAAAACAGTCGCATCTGCGCTAACATATATGCGTGGTATGCTCAGAATGGTCTTGCGTCGGCAACGTAAATCCGTCCGCATAATTGGCGGACACAAAAGTTCTTGAATAAGTGCAATCATGGTCAGCTTAAATGTCTTTCTGGGTGCTCCTCTAGTTCGGTTTTACTGGCGTTATAGCGAGTTAGTGGAACCACGACCGCGCCGTGGTGTTGACGTGTGTCTCAACAAAATACCCTTCCAGCCTTCGCGATCAGCCGAGCGCAACGAGTGCAGGAAAGGTCTATCAACCAAGGCTTAGCGTCGTCGAATAAGCGGCCCCAATGGAACGCACATGCATAGAAAAAATAAAAAGTAAGCCTCGGGGGCCTTGCACAAATGTGCTGTCATTTTTTTGTGGCAATTAATAAGAGAAAGAGAGAGAGAGAGAGAGAGAGATGTGAAAGACAGAAATGTTAGGCAGAGTAACTGTCCATGGTTACTCTACACTAGGGGAAGAGAAAATGGTATAAGAAAAAAGAGGAGAATATGAGAAGAATCTGTCCGTGCCTGACAGCGATTGCAGTCTTTTTTTATTGCGACAGCAATTATTTCGGCACTCCAAGTAAATTTTTGCCGCCGTCGGCGTCGCCGTGGGGCTCTGCATATATCTAGGTATATGTATGCTATTTTTTTCTTTATTGCCACATTGAACCCCCAGAATCACAGAAAAAGATACATTCGGGAGAACAGTCTCTAGGAATTGGCTTTGCGCGATCCCGTTAATATTCGGGCAAGTTTAACAATGCTTCAACTCTTGGGTGCCATTCATGGCTCTGTGGAAAGCCATAATTCTATTGATACTTTCCTTGAAATATAGCCTTATCGGCTTCACGTCTATGCCAGCGTTCCCAACTGCCATCCTAGATCGCCAAATGCTGTGGAGGCCCAAGAGAAAAATGAGGTCAAATGGAACATACCATCCTCATTTTCAAATGGCTAAAATCTTACGCAGAAGGGATCCACAGGTATGTCTTTCTTGACAGTACGTTGTAAGATATCCCATAAGAAAAATGCTTCTCAACAATCCAGAAATACCTGCTCAATCGTTTCTGGCTTCCGACAAATGTACCGACACGTACCGACAGGATGGCAAACAGACTTTGAGCGGATGACGCGGCGCGGGTGAGCGCATCTCGAGGGGCATTCGGCCTTCCTATTGGTTAAGAATTCGTGTAGCTTCCACATTGCGGCGAGGAACTACTGAGTATAGCTGTCGTATGTAGACGTGCGATAAGCTCAAACCTCCGTAGCGCACACGACGAAACAGGTTTGTTCGCCCTGCTCCCAAGTAGATCCCCAAATGAGAACGGCGAGAACTCTATGCAACTTTTGGACATTCACACGTGAACAATGAATTATATGTATGGTATATGCTTATCCATGCCGTGTATGCGGTTTACATTGCTACGCTATTCAATCACTAATGTTGCTCACTCCAGGTCTTACGTTCTCCACTCAATTATTCCTCAGAATTTTCGGAATGGCAGCCCACAAACAAATGTCATGAACCATAACATTCACAGCGCATGCACTTTATCTTAAATTTTCTCAGACTATTAAGTATTGGTACGATGTGGAAGTGCAATGTTACGATGTCAATACTCGAAGCTGAAAGTGACGTAATTTTACTGGCGCGGCTCTTTACGGGCTGCGTAGTGGCGTCTGTGCGATGTCATCACTAGCATGTAGGCTCCGTATATCATTACGTGCCCTACACGGCGCGTTAAAGCTTTTAAGCATGTCAGAAATTTTGGCGCTTCCGCGTTTGTCGGACCCGCGTATAGTGAGAGCACTGTCCCAGAAGTTTAAACGCAACGCTAAACTTCAGTGCTCCTCCTTTTCATACACACATTACTGCTTTTGGAGCAACTCGGTTTAACGTCGGCTCCATAGGACCATGCACGGTACAAGAATTCTGTTTTTCGCAAGGGGACGGTGGACAAGCAAGTAGAGCGTAGTGCAGAACGCTTTTCCTGGTAAACTGAAAGCACAACAATCACAAGGAAGTGCGCCGATCGGCTCTTTACACCCACAAACGTCACATTCGTGACTTCCGGTCACTCCGACGAGGAAGGAGTATACATAGGCGTTTGTGAACGCTACTCCAAGCCATTAAAAGACATATGAGCGTTACAACACGTCGCGATAATCCGGCAGGAAAGCGGAGCTTTGGATGGATGTCTAGGGAACAAAATGATGCGGTCGTTCTTGGAACTCGATGGTTTCCTGCCTCTACACTGAGCGCTACTAAAGCGATTCTAGTATTCCTGCGTGGTACAGGCCTCATTGAGACTATAAGTTACCTCGTGTTCCTCTTCTTGCACATTTCGTGCGTGCGTTTGCATGTATGTCGATTTTAATTTTATCTCTCGCTATCATTCGTTCATCCAACGTAATATATTACGCTTGGAGTACTATGCCATGCTTATAGCTAGGCTAACCTCTCCAGGTAGCCTCCTGGAGAGGTTAGCACGAAGGCTAACGACAAAGGCTAGCATCGCTAGCCTTTGACGACTCCAGCTTTTGAATTCTGCCTCGACCTATGTGTTCTTTCTAGTTGCCTTTTTACATTTCTTCTTTTTTCTTTTTGTTTTTTCTTACCGTTTTTAGTTTTTCAATAACATTGAAATTAAACTCTCTCTGAAGAGAGAGAGAGAGAGAGAGAGAAAAGCAAAGCAACAACATGGGCTTGTTCGCACGCCCAAAGTACGAAGTTACAGTCTCAACAAATTTTGCACAAAAGAAGTTATTTCATAAATATTAACAAGACTTAGTATAGCACCTTATGATGCTGTCAGCATTTTCTTGCTGGTGGAACACCGAAACAAAAAAAAGGCTCGTCATAAAAAGTAGAATGAATGAACATGCCTCGCTCACTCACCAGATCACGGCTGCTGCACTGGCCAAAGTAAAGTGGACGTCCAGCCCGCACCTTCCACCGAACTGGAAACAAGTAAAAAAACACGCTTAGGACGCGCACGTGTCTTCAGATACGACGCCTCGTTGAGCATTGAGGTACTACACGATCATCGTGTGTGTGGTTATCAAAATCGCGACCAACACAATTTTGTGCGACTGATGACCTAAGTCATCAGTGTTCGCATTATCTGAGTCCTATTGTGCGCACCTGCAACTCGCCGATAGCAAAGGTCTTTTGTTTCGTGCAGTCGCACAGATGGCGTGCAATCGTCTCTTTGCACCCACAAACTTCACATCCGGGACTTCTGGCCGTTCCGTCACCTTAAGTGTTTATCAACTGATGTTGCTAAGCTAACAGTCCCATTGTGTCGAGTGCTTATCGATGAGTGCCAAGACATTAAAAGAAATAACACGCTTTAATGACGCATGTTGTCAATGGGCTAGTGAGTCGGAATCACAATTGCCGCGATTTTGAAGCTTTTGCGCCTGTTGGCATAAATCGACATTGGTAAGTAGGCGTGCTGTTGTCGTCCTTTCACGCGGGACCCATTTATATTCCTCACGACAAAGATAAGAATCTACTAAAAAGCGCGCACAAAGGTGTTCATGCTTCATTCGAGTGGCTGATGCGATACCATTACGAGGTCCCATCATCTGATGGTTGTTTATCGACGTCCGCACGTATTTTTATGCCTCTTGGTCATCTGTGAGCTATTGCGATATTCTGATCTCCAGCTGCCGTCTATAGTTGGTGCTGTCTACCTGCTGCTGTTTACGAGGGTGCGTCTTTTATGGTCAGCCAAAGCATAACAGCGCAACGACTGCTGTTTGCTTGTTCTTAAAGGTGATTCGTATTGACCCCATGGCCACTAGAAAACATAGCATACCATGCAGCTTTCGCTATTGCATTCAGTGCGCACTTACCATACCTATTGCTATTATACAGGGTGTTTCAGCGAACGCTATCAAAATTTTTATAAATTGCCCGTGGCAGATATCACAATTCTAGTCCATGGTTTACTCGAAGAGGTGAACTTTACTTGCACAAAAAATTGAAATGCGTAATCGATTAACTAACTAACAAGAATTCACTAATTAAGTTTTTAACTCATTACCTTATGGCACGTATTGTAATTTAAAATTCTAGCGGGTGAGACTGCAAGCCATATCCACTTGGAAAGAATTGTGTGGATGACACCATTTACTCGATATGCACCGTCAAACTTGCGCTAAAAATACACTGTCGTTCCACTTATTTTTCTTAAAACGTCGCTTTGTGCATAGACGCACAAAAGTAACTAGAACGCTAATACATTTCTCCGCAAATTTCGGGAATTAATATATCGAAACTGGTGTATCCTGAAACTTCGTTCCAAGTGGATCCGCTTTGCGAACTCTCCGGCTAGAATTTGTAAATTGCAATGTGTCCTACGGTAATTAGTTAAAACTTAATTAATGCAGTTTTGGTAATTAGTCGCTTATGAATTTCAATTTTTGCGCGCAAGGAATATCCACCTCTTCGAGTAGACCAGCTCGTGAACTAGAATTGTGCTGTCTGCCACAGGCAATTAAAAAAAAATTGAAAGTGTTCACTGAAACACCCTGTATAAGCATGCACACATGCGTATGCATATTGCGAAGCGCAGTTATCGTTTTCCTAGAACCACCTTCATACAGAACCTTGTGGTGGAGAACAATCCAACATTAACGCCGAACACCCGCGTAGCGCCGTCGTTCCTCTTGTCACGTGCCTCTCTGCGTCACACCGCTCCGATGCATCTCATTCCCCGTTCCGTCGCTCTCACTCCGTTAGTTGGTCCGCGGAGGACATACATATATATCCCTACATTGCTGAAGACCAATTATTGATCTGTATAATGCTATTGCATTAAACTGCTACCAGGACACATATCGTGCACTGGTATTAGGAACGGTTCATCCGACGCCTTCTACACATGCCTCCGGGATCGGTCCACGTTACTAACCCGGGTAAAACGCCGACGTCCACGTTTTGCTCGATATATTGCTATCACTTTAAAACACTCGGATGCGACTTGAAATTTCAAAGGGCATACTTCTTTGCGTGCAATTGTGCAAAATGTGGCAGAGCGGCAGACTTTAGGAAGGGCCTCGATTAGGGTTGACGAGTATAAGAATTGAGTCTATCTTGTCGCCCAGTCGCGACCGCCGTGTTGGTAGTCCCCACTGGACGAGGAATCATGTTTCACCGTTACGAGTCGCGGCTTCTCTCAGCAGGTTTCTAAATTTCTGATATTTGGCAGATCTAGGCAGTTTCAACAAGCGCCAGATAAATTAAATTCTGGGGTCATACGTGCCAAAGCCACGGTGTAATTATGAGGCACGCAGTATAGGGTGGAGCTACAGATTAATTTGCACCACCTGGGGTTTTTTAACGTACATCCAATTCACGGTGCACGGGCGTTTTTGCATTTCGCCCCCATCGAAATGCGTGCCGCCGTATCCGGGAGTAGATTCCGCGCCCTCGGACAATTAGCAGCGCCACGCCGAAGCCACTACTCCACCATGGTGGGTATTAACACTTCAAGTCAACTAATATAACTAAGTAAAATAAATTCGAGCTTGAAGTCAAATTACAAATATATACACTAAAGACAGCCCACAAAAAGTGTTACATAAGAGACACACATGGAGTAATTACATTCACATAGAGTAAGCATTTCTCAGCATTTCTTTTCAGCTGCCTGAAATTGGATGGGACTGCACATGTTACACGATTGAAACTAGGCGTCTCGTCTCCTTTGCTTATTCTGGTGGTGTCTTAGACGTGTTCAGCAATTACTAATGAAGGTCTAGACGAATACGAGACCAACAGTCGCTCTTGACGTCTAGATAACTATCGGGAGATGCAGAGAATATTATCTTTTGTGCGGAGACAACTCGAAAAACTCTCTCGCCGGAAATGGAGATAATTCTGCTAACATCCGAAGCACTACACGTCCCTATCGAAAGTAAGGGGCCTGATTCCACCCATGAAATGCCTCGTCGCTCATATTCATTCTTTTCGCGCCACTGTTCTGAGCGTCAAACTCTACTGAAGGTGCTGTCGCAGATGAGTTTTTAGCTCTGACACGACCAAACGATCTCAAGAATTCTCAACAATTCTTTCTGAGTAACCGCACTACACAGAAATTCTTAAACAGGAGTTTAATGGAAGTCATGAATCATTGCGCGCAATGCTCAGCATGGCTGAATTGCAGTCTGCGCTGAGGCAAGCAAGAAAAACAAAAAACAAAACGAAAGAATACAGGAGAGCTCGCCTGAATCCGGTGCCACTATATACGTATGAATTACTCTGCAACCTCGGCCCTACAGGAGGTGATGCTCTATAAATTTATAATCACAGCTGGGAAAAAGAATCGGTGCCACATTACTCAAAGGTCGCCTTAGTATAGCGCCTAAACGTAAGCTGGGTAAAGCTCCTAACCTGCTGTCGTCATTCCGATAAGCAAGCCTGATAGATTGTATCAGCAAGGTAATGGCAAAAAATGATTCAGCAACGACTTTACTGGTGACTGGAAGTTAGCGGAGCTTACGCAAATTTCACGCTTCGCCAGCGAATGAACTCGATGGGATCAATTCTTGACCTCGTCACGCTTGTGAAAAATGAAAAGCTTGTGGCTAATTTAAAATCTCAGTTTTGATATATGGATTTCCATGACGTCCTGCGTGCTTTTCACACGGAGTGAAATCCTCGGAGCCTCGGGGTGAAAGGTCGTTGACTTCGTTGACTTTCTGATTTCCTGTTTTAACGAGGTATTTTCGCCTAGACAAGTTGTGGTTTTATCATACCTCGTGAATTAAACCTTGGTATTTAAGCAAAATGGACAGTAGGGTGACATTTGGTTAACATTTATACTATAGAAACAGCGCAGACGGGACGCTGATTTGCTAATATAAATGTAATTTGTCAGTTAGCGCCTATCCTGTGAATTTCTTCCCGTGCCTGACGTCCCGTTTGCATTGTTTTAAATATAAACTGGTTTGGGCCACATAGAAGTGTCTTGGACCCTTTGCTTTTAAACGCGGTGGTGTTCAAACTACCAGTTCTTTTGCACACCCCCCCCCCCCCCCCCCCCCCCACACACACACACACACGCACGCACGCACGCACGCACATCAGTTCATATATCAATTACGCAAATGCCATCTGCCTGTGGGCATGAGGCTCAGAATGCGCAGATGAACAAAATCTCCCTCAGGAAGGCGTTGATATAACGTTACGTTTTTCGGCTGAGAGTGACGTGGATCTTTCGGGGGGTAAGACAGGTGTATCGTCTTTCACAAGGAAGCGCCAAGCAAACCTGATAATTAAAGTTAGACTTACTCGCACTACGGAGTCACTGTTTTCTGTTAATTGTCTTAGACCGTAATTCTTCTTGGAATGCACGTATACCTTATCCCGAGGAATGCGTCAACCGAACTCTAATCGTAGTACGGTGCATCGCCGGCACTAAATGGGACAGCACACCAGACTCGTTTCTTAAGCTCCATGTTGCGCTTGTTCTCCAGACAATCGCCTACTGATTGCCTGTAATGCATGGCCTAATTGAGTCTTCTAACCGAATGTTAACTAACCTGAGTGCTCCGAGCCTCAGAATATACTGTGGATTGAATCGCTCAACATTGAGCAGCTTTGTTATAACTGAGGCCGAAGGACCACCCGTTGAAGCTCTACGTGTTCAGGAAACTCTTCGACATTTCATCAGGTTAACAACGCAACCGGTTAATACTAAATTGCAGATAGGCTCCTTCGAAGGTCTGGATGAATGTGCGACGTATTGCACTCTCATACTTAGCGAATTATTTCTCAACAATGCCAGTCACGTTGCCTCCAGAACTGATGAGGTCCGCCTTGACATTTTATTCATAACCTCTGTGGCTCTGACAATTGCAGGAATTGATAAAGAATTAACAACGCATCCACTTGACAACAAAATTTCTAGCGCTTCTGCACGTGGTCGGTTGGAAGACGGCAGAACGTTCGTGTTTAATGTTGGATCTGTAACAGAAAGTAGCTCAACGTTTGCCTTCTTACGTCCCAACGCACAATTAAAGTAGAAGTTACCAACTTATTTTACAGACCGCGGCTGCATAGAAGTCGCTTGTGTTGCTTATTTTCTGCCTAGTTCATTTAACCTTTTGTAGACTTGGTATGTTTGTTTGTTTGTGGATTGTGTGCGAGTATTTATGAGGAAATATGTAGTTACAATTTCTCAACTGTGTATTGGGATAGCCGGCTTTAATGTAGCCTAGCTCCTCACCTGTGCGTAGTTATAAGAAAAAATGTACAGGTAGGAAACAGTACGCCTGCAGCTACTTTAATTTGCCTATACGAACAAAAGAAATTAAAAAAAAATAGACAGAATAAAAATAAAACCTAATGATAATAAAAAGGTCACTTTAGCAGAGAGATAGATTGTGGTTGTGAAGAGCAAGACATGAGCCCATGCCCATATAGAAGTCTTTCATATTGCAATCAGAGCTGTCCTTTCAAGTATCGTCCCGAGTGATAATGGATGATTGCTCAGAGCGCTAAGTTTCTAGCGTGACTGTATGCCTTGGCTGGGCATGTAGGGGGCAGTGAAGCAATACGGGTTAAAGCTGGAATTGATAAGGAGATAAGTCGAGCAAGCCGAAATATGTGTCCGTAAGAAAAAAGGACCACACGCTAAAAAATCAGGACCACGTCAATGTCGCATTGACACCCTATAGGAAGAGAGCTCTTTATTGAAAAGCACAGAGGTATAGAAGTAGTCACCTACAGGCTATATACTCTGCAAAAGAGGGGGTAGAAGGGATAAGAAATAGCTGTCAAGCGATTTTGTTCAATTTCCAGACGCACTAACCTGCACTAACCGACAACCCGGATTCACTCAGAAAAGGAGTATGCTGACATATTTTCTGTGTTTTCTCTAGAAAACCTTGTTATTTTTTGCTTACTTATCATAGAAGGAGTAATATTTATCATACACTTATCTATTGCCAATTTTGACAATGTTTGAGCATAACATTCGCACATTTACAAAAAGACCATGTGTCTTACATTACCCGAGGTTGAAGAAAAGTTAGTTTTAGGTGCCCGTTAAAGAACCCCAGGTGGTCCAAAATTTCCAGAGTCCCCCACTACGGCGTGCCTCATAATGAGATCGTGGTTTTGGCACGTAAAACCCGATAATTTTTTTGAAGAAAAGTGCAAGACCTGTTTAGATTTACACTTGACTAACTACTACAACACGTTGCATCACCGAACATTCAGGCTACACTGCTAATGGATTCACCAATGCCGACAAAGCTTCAATTATACGTAACGTATACGTATTTCTGCACCATTGTTCCTCACTGTCACAAATCCGTGTAGAAGCAAATGTTCCACTTAGCGGATGTGCTGAATCCTTTACCGGACAACTAGAAGTTGGGCGCGCTGAACTTAATACGAGCAGGCTCGAATTTCAAGAGTATGTACCTACACGCCAATAACATCTTAGAATTTTCTGAAATTACGTTGGGTTAGACCTTCAGCATGCAACTTTCCCTCGCTTAATACACAACCTTTCTTGATGTCCCGTGAAAAGAGAACTTTAAATCTCTTGTCATACCAGTCAAAATATCAAAATACTGCACTGTTTTCATGCTCAGAAACTAACCTACAGTGGTAGGGACGCACAAAATGAAGGCACAAATGACGCACAAAGTTTGCAAGGTTCACTATAAACACGATGTAATGCACACTCAGGAACGTAAACTTCGCGAAAAACGTTTTATTACACCCATACATTCATTGGTCCGACACATGTCAAGCAAGATGAGAATTGTCAGGCTCCGGTTCACGATCGTGCTGGTCCAGTTTGTCTGGCAGCTCCCGGCGTCACTTGCACTAAAGCCAGAAGAGCCACTTCTCATAGCGAATGTGGTTGTATATCGTAGATGTGGAATAACTTGTAGTCGATCTAGCTTCACAAAGAACCTGCAAGGAATATGGGAGCGATTGCACGCAATGCCGTGTGGACGGTAAAAGAAAAGTCGGAGTGACACTAGAGGGATGAGAAACGAGATGAGAAAATATATCGTGCGCGGCAGCTGCTTTTCCGGCACCTTTGGGAACTCTCCAGGTGCGTGCATTTTTACCCGCCGTGGTGGCTCAGTTAGCTAAGGCGTTGCGCTGCTGAGCACGAGGTCGCGGGATGGAATCCCGGCCGCGGCAGTCGCTTTTCGATGGAGACAAAAGACAAAAATACCCGTGTCCTTGCGTTGTAGTGCACGTTAAGGAACACCAGGTGGTCAAAATTAATCCGGCGCCCTCCACTACGACGTGACTCATAATCAGAACTGATTTTGGCAAGTAAAACGCCAGAAAAAAAATGCGTGCTATCGAACACACAGAAACCGTATCTACCGTACGAACAATGAGTGTTTATTCGTGTGGCGCCTGTTTTTCTTTATATTAAGTTAGTACACCACGACTAGGAAGAGGTATAGAGCAATAGATTAGAGCAAAGTCCGACGCGTGCTCGAAATCCAGGAGCCAGCGCCGGTGCGGGCCACGTGTACAGCCTTGATTGTATGGCGGTCGGTTGGAGTTATTGTTTGGCTTTTAGGTGTGTGCAGAAAGACGATACACATAAAGGAAAACATTAGATCCGTCTATGCTGGGCTACGAAAAAGAAAAAGAAGCTGCGATGATTATAAAAAAAAATATGCGTTTACGATCGCTGGAGGAAGGACCACTCGCGACGAGTTAGAACTGGCGTTCCGGTAAGCTGATAACCATGCCGCTGTCGTCCTACTCGAAGGCATCTGCGGCACATTGAAACTATAGTACAACACGCCTCTGCTTGTAGTCTCTGGTTTTAGGCTCTACAGAGCCACGTTTCCACGTAGGTGTTTCTTGTCCTATTCCTGTATGAGCCACGCTTGCGTTGTGGTTTGCTGTCCCTACCGAATTCGCGCTTATGCCGAGTGGCGTGCACCATGCGTGGTCAAGCACTTCACGCTTCAGTTATGCTGGTCGAGGGGCCTGCATGATAGTAACTAGAATAATCCGCACGACATCGTGGCGCCGTTGAGACTAAAATTGTTGTTGGTTGTGGGCCATCTCAGCGCTGAGGGTGGCTCGAAATTGCTCCGCCCAAGCAGCCGCATTTCGGATGTAGCTCTTAGACCAGCGTGGTCACGCGTAATCGCTCTTGAGACGGACAATCAAGAGAGTCGAAGTGGGTCACTGAGTGAAAGCAGGCGCAGCGTTGAGTTTGTGACTTCACCAGCGACCACAAGCTCAGATTAAGCCAGAAACTTCTGGAGAAGCCAAAATGATTAACTTCTAGAGGACCAGTGGCCTTGCGAGACCCTTATATTGTCGCTGTTAGCTTGTGCAGCTCTTATACGCATCCCACTGTCTATGAATTTTTTTTGCTGCGTTTCATTGACCTTTTCATGCGCAATAAATTGCCATGCCTGTGCACTACCAATCAATCGAATGACCGACCTACCGATCGCCTCACTCGAAAAATAAATAAATAAATAAATAAATAAATAAATAAATAATAATAAATAAATAAATAAATAAATAAATAAATAAATAAATAAATAAATAAATAAATAAATAAATAAATAAATAAATAAATTGCATATACGCCATGGTTGACCGGAGGTTATATCGCATCCTGCGGCCTAGTACGAGATCACATTTTTTTGTTTTACTTAGGTTTACAGTAGACTTACGTTGGCATCACAGAAGAAGAAGATATGCAGACCCAACACACATTTTAGAATCCATTTGAAGCTACGCTTTCATGAAGCGGCTAATTATTTGCCGCAAAACTGTTCAACTTCTGCAACGCGTTTTGCAGCATAGCGATAACGCTTTTGATGGTGAAACCACGCGTGGAAACGGAAACGAATGCATACAGACTGAAGAAATGAACGCACCTGCCAGCACTTTGCGGTGTGTGTGTGTGTTCATTCTTTCTGTCTGTCTTCGTTCCCTACGCTTTTTCACCGTCAAAAACCACGTTGAGCCACCCAGTGCCACATGCTTCTGAAATGTATAGCGATTACGGGTCTGCCCGGCCAAATCAGCAAGACGTGGATGCCTCCAACACCCGACCATCGTGATCCGCGACCGCAGATTACAGTGCCTCCGTGATCGGCCCACTTTTCATCAGGTCATCTCTGGGATCAGCCCACGTCACTATTGCACTATCTCCAGGACCAACACAGACGTGCCAAACCCCAGGAAAGAAGGCATTACTGAAAGATTCGGTATAATAAAGGGATTATGCGCTTAAAGGCATAATGACTTTGTCTCGTGCATTGGGGGCACGTTAAAGATCCCCTGGTGGTCAGAATTAATCCGGAGTTCCCCACTACGGCGTGCCTTATAATGAAATCGTGGTTCTGGCACGTAAAATCCCAAAATTCAATTCAATTTAGGTACCGTTTGTTGTTTCACTGCGTAATTCAGTAAAGAAGATAGCTGGAGACCCATCTGGATCAAGCTGGGCGAGCAGCGGCGGCCATTGGAGTCCTGGAATGGGGAACCCACCCTTTACATTCTCCCCTCCTAATGTTTATTGAGTTCAATAAACGTTTATTCTTCCATCCATCCATCCATAGCAGGTCACCGGCACATCTGTAGGGGTAGTACAGAGCTACACATAAGCCGATTTTTATACGAGTACTGTCTTGTGTGTGAGCTATTCGATAAGACAGCACCGGCAGCAATGGTCAGCAAATTCCGTGAGGGCTCACCTAGAAACCTTTGCTTTAAATAAAGGAACAAAAGGAATTATGAACACATGAATCTCTGATACTGCTAAATATGAAAGCAGCCCGGGCAAACAAGAGAATAACACTAGAGCTCGGAGATATCACTGTAAAACGCCTTCTATACGTAGACGTTCTTTGAGCGCCCTCTATCACCTGCTTCGACGTAGGAGCTCGTTCCGATAACTGGTCTCTGGTCCGAACGGACTTGGCAGCAGACGGTGTAATGAACCTTGAAAAGGACCACCGCCGGTTGTTTCTCTTTTGCTCGCAGCGCGAAGACGTCGCCATTTGCTTGATACAGTTGCGTCGTTTCTCGGGGAAAAAAATGTGCGTAGACCTGCGTGCGAAAATCGTTAGTAAACAGAGATGGAGGAAGAGTTGGCTGCTGATCATATTATTTATCAAGAGGCTTCGAGTAAAGAC
Organism: Dermacentor silvarum; assembly: GCF_013339745.2. Taxonomy (NCBI): domain Eukaryota; kingdom Metazoa; phylum Arthropoda; class Arachnida; order Ixodida; family Ixodidae; genus Dermacentor; species Dermacentor silvarum. The sequence continues at coordinate 218,652,712 of NC_051155.1, forward strand.
AAGTTGAGTTTACACAACTAGTACGTCTTCTAGCGATTAGACTTATACCCCTTTTCTGTTAAATTGTTTTTTTTTTTTTGCAAAAAGTTGCGAACCCGTGCGCTATAGCAGAGGAAGATGTGGTAAAAAAAATGTTTATATATTAGCGATAAACTGTTCCTGGTCCTAATTTTTTTTGAAGAAAGATATTCACAGTCTCCTAATATAAATAGGAGAATAAGAAGAATAAGAGAATAAAAATAAGAAGTGTGTCCCAAATTCAATAGCTTGCTGGAAGCTTACTGCTGTCCTTAAAGCTTTTATATCCACAATCATTATGTGCTTTAAGAGTCCGCTAATCGTACCGATGATATCTACATTACACCTCGGGCACGTAAGCGCCTGAAGCAGTGGAGCATGCTGTAACGTGCACACGACTGCCAAATGTCGAGGAGAACCAACACAAATATAATAATATTGTCATCGCGTAATAACTAAAAAAAAGCTTTACGAGCTTCATTTTTCAGATTATTCCTTTCAGACGCTGCGGGCACAATTGTGCACACCGAGGTAACGCTTCTAAATCTGAACCAGTAAAGACAATTATGATGTTAAAATGCTTCGAGTGCATCTTAAGACAGTTTTGAATGTAACTTTGATACGAAATTTATTTATATGGGCCAAGAGTGTCACAAACAAAGATAAAAAAAAAGATTCCAGGAAGGACGTATGCTTGTTTGTTGCGACTACAACAGCACGTCAACATGTAGTGGGTCCCCTTTCTTCTTTTTTAATTGTTTTTTACAGCAACAATTTACAACCGTGCAATTTCTGACGTGGCCCACTGCTTTTCAAGCAAAATTGAGCGTGAAATAGTTGATATTGTTCTCGCACCTCAAGTATTTCTGAGAGTTCAGACCTGCATGAAGTCCGTAGTAATGAGGATGCTGCAAAACTCACAGAAAAAGTCAAGAATCTTAATCTGATCTGCTGATGTATGCCTTCATTGGTGCTGAAGGTGCAATGAATCTGTCAGTGTGTAATTTTCAAGAGATAGGATAAATTAAATAAATAAAAGGATTAGTTTTAGCTTTTTTATTTCTCTGTGTTGGATATTCCATGTAAAGCCATGTGATTTTTGCATACATTAATGCACAATAAATGCATGTTTAAGAGCGCCTGTCTAAGGTTATACGCGACAGTTCCGTGACTCGAATGCGAGTAGCGTGGGCAAGAAATATGTATACGTTGAAAAGAATGCAACCCTCCAGCGTGGGTCTCTGGCAGCAAGGAGAAACAGTGCATTCATGGAACCAAAGAACCAAATTTTTTAAGGGTAGCAGACACCGAGAAAGAGCCTCCTGAAGACGTTTTTGCTTTCGAAACAAGAGACAGGCACCCGAAATACTGGCTTGTCTAGGAAGAGGACAGCTCACGGTGAAGTGCCCGATTCGCTGATAAAAGAAACTAATACAAATTAACGACAATCTTGCGATAATATTATCGACCTGCCTATTCTGTCTCATGATAACCGTTATACTGCCAGACAGGTAACACGCATCTTGGAAGAACTCCAACTCGCGAGTAAATCTCGGCATGACTCACCTGGCTGTCAGAGCCGCTGGCCACTAGCGGCAAAGAAGGGAACGCACTAGGTTTTTCGGGCACATAGCAAAGGACACGAGGCGGTAGCAGAGAACAAACTGCTGTGGTGACCTAGCCACGATCCATAGAGAAAGAGAGAGAAAGATAAAAAAGAAGAAGGCATCCCAAGAGATACGTTACGAGTGACTGTTGCCGTGGGAGCTACGGTGGCTGATATGAGATAAGACCCACTGCGCAGCCCCGCCGCGATATAAGGCTCCACTAATCTAGAAAAATGGCGGTCATGCTTCTTGTTGTTGTGTTCGTCACGAAGTTGAATGTCGGTTTACTGAAGGGTTATATAGACTTATAGTGCGGGCACTTCGGCTTCGTACCAGATGCTGATCCGAGGAGAACATGTTGCTTGCGTTATCGCCCATGTTTTAAACAAAGATTGTAGTACTAATTCTATCTTCACGTAGTACTACGAGATAAATAAGTGTTCGTTTAGATGGCGATAGACGACGGGAGTGAAGGTCAGAACAAAGTAAAGAAAGAAAATTAGAAAATGAGTGAGAGAGGCGTCAAGGACAAAAAGGGAGACGCACTCGCAACGGCGGGTGAAAGCCACTCTTGTTTCACGCAGGTTACGCACACGTGCAAAGATGAGGTCACGTGAGTGATTGTATAGACGTACGAGAGATTGATTCCGTCTGTTGATCACTGTCAGATAAAGAAAGGCACTGTCCCGACAAAAAAAAAAAAAATAGAAAAATAAAACGAAATGAATTACATTAGCTCCTTGTAATTTTCCCAGTGCTTGCTCTTTTCTAGCTCCGGACATTGACTTTTTCTTGTGTGGTACCTGTGCCCGTGCTTTTGCAAATAAAGTGTAATTATAGTGTGAGAGTCTATTTTCCTGCCCGCTGTTCTAGCGCCATTTCGCAGTCCTCATTGTGAAGTGAACTATATCGATCACCTTCCCCGGTCAACAATGAGCCTCTAACTTTTGTTTTCCTCTACAAATCGAAAGTAAAAGTTGCTTCGCCGCGGTGCTCTCAACACTGCTGCTGCTTGTGTGCCGTATTAATGCACAATTTAATAGGGTGGTGAGGGCTAGAATTGATCGTACGCATTTTTTTTTCAACCTATGCAATCGTATATAAAGAGGTGTTGTAGGGGCTCTACGGACACCCTTCTGCTCGAACGTGCAATAAAAATACGAGCACTCTGAGAAGAAGAAGGACATAGCGATACAAGCATTATTCAAGAACGAGTTCCCTCGAATAGTTCACAAGTCGGGACACAAAAGCCACAAATCCTAGTTCACAAGTTAGAACATAATCTCAATGCAGTCCATGTAAAATAGGAAAAATAAAAGAAACGAAGAAAGGAGACTACCACCCCAACATGCCATGCAACATAATATAATGATATACAGTGAACAACCAAAATAGAAGAACACATTTCTGGGATTACGGGCTCTATGTTACCACCAGGCGTCGCAAACGTCGATACACATCTCTATATAAGTGTAAATAGAAGTAATAAAACGTCGGAAATCTTCCAGATTATTTTAAGATCTATAATAATTCACCAGGATTCTCGTTTCTTCGATAGACGTGACACCTAAAACAACCTGAAAGCCATTGGCAATTGATGCCAGGGAATGCAGGTAAGCCTTTACACTTCAAAGTGCGCCCATATATCAGTAATAGGAAAGAGAAATCCATTAGAACACACATACACCATAAACAATGTCGCAATTACGAGGGTTGACAAATACTCTCGCTGTGATCATACACAGAACACTGAACTGGAACACTCACAATAAATACATAGCATCAGCAGCATTAAACAAATTATGGTTACTGAGACACCGTTTGAAGCACGCTACTAGTAAAACAAAGCTTGTCGCTTACACATCCATTACTTGAATATGCTGATGTCCTTTGAGACCCGCATTCTAAGGCAAATATTGCCCTCATTGAAAGGATACAGAGAAAAGCAATTCGTTTCATTTATAACGCCTACAACCGAAATACATCTGTTAGTGAACTCCGAATTCAATCAGGCCTTCGAACACTCGACTCACGCCGTAAATTGCACCGATTAAGAATGATGCACAACATTGTGAACAATCAGACAAAACTACAATTTGATACGGACATGCAGTTCAACAAATCAAGACACACGAGACGTAAGCGCGAAAAAACTATTGAAATGCCACAGTCACGTACTTCGGCGTACCGCTTTTCGTTTTTTTCTACGTGCTATCGCGGAGTGAAATTCACTTCCGCAAGAAGTAACAAATTTATCTAGCGATGAATCATCTTTAGCTGCCCTCCCTGACCACGCGTGATCTATCAGATTTACTGCATCGATTTTCTTTGCGTCGTATCGGCGGCGCACAATCTGTGGGCTTACTACTGTCACGTTTCATTCTTCTTGCTCTTTTTATTTGAACACACTTGCCCACTAATTCATGCAGCTCGTACCATTTTATAGGTGTTCCCTTCACTTTATGCTTCGTGCTCAATGTCTTTTGCTCTTTTCTTCATTTTTTTGCTCTATTGTTCTTACATGTACGCACCTGCACCTAATGTAACGCTGCTACTTCATTGTGACCACTCCTTCGCTGGCTCCCTAAAGACAGCTAAAAAAATAAAGTCTGCATGTAAAGTCAACAAATGCATGTACTGCACGTATTTGGGGTGTTTCTACTGGCCAACCACCCAAGAGTTTCTCCAATGACGGCGGTCATTTATCAAGAATCTGTGGTTGACTGCTTTTGCCGGCATACTGAGCATTTGCTACAGTGTAAGAGAAGGTGTTTTATATCTTCATCGAATACTTCCTAGGAACAAATCCGGCTATTAGCTTTTTATATCCTGTATATGAAACACTTGTGCAGGCAGTGCCAAGCCGCAATCTGTGTATTACGGCTTTTGTAGTGTGGCTGATCTAGACTGATGTGATGAAAATCGTAAGTGGATATATCCTGAATACTTTTAACATTGAGCTCAATTATAAAATAAAGTCCTTCTGGTTACTTTGGCGCAGATTTTGATAACAGCACAACGCGCATCCTTTTTCTGACAAAGGAAGGAGCGAAGTCTGATTTTGTTTGCGTCCTTCGTGCTTAAGCATTGACAGCCACACTCCCTGCAATTATACAATCACTTGGTACCCACCGGAGTACTACATCATGACGTCCCTGTTTTGCAATGGCGTATAAGTCTATTGTTTCTCGTATAATAAATCATCATTCGGTGTGAAAAAGCTCATGTTTCTGAGAGAAAGTAGTGATGCTTGAGAATCGCTTAAAATTACCAGTTGGCGGGGTTGTTTTTGTGAGCATGCAAATTAAATTGCAGAGAGAATCGCGTAATGTTGTGCCTTGGTTGATGAAATACCGTGAAAAATATTAGTATGCGACTTGCTCCCCCGTAAATTAAAATCAAGAACGCTGCGCTTGAACTTTGATCAGTGCATGATCCGCCTTTGTATACGTACTCGAATGCGGTTTAGGTGTGCAATCTAAATATGTGACAATGTCAGATATTTCGCTTCTATTACCAGCAACCTTGATGCAACGTTTTCGAAGCTCTTCTCTCAAAGCTGGGGGATCACGACGCTCCTGCAGCCTGCGTGAGGTTTATTGTCGACCAGTGGGCAATTCACAGGCCAATAAATTTCCTTGCAGTACTTCGCCATGTATTTACTTTATTCCTTTGTCCACTGTTAGCTGGTTCATTTTTCTTTGCGCGATAAACAGATGTTCCTAAAAAGCCATCCACTGCGACGTACGACTACTCCTTCAACAATTGTATACATGCTTTCAACTATTCCTTCTTTCTATCTTCTATTTCTAGACTTCTGTCCCCTCCTTCCCGAAGAGTATGTAGGCAGGCGTTAGGCCCCTTGCGGTGGCAGTTGCCAGCCTGCTCCTCGCTTTTTCTTTTCTCTCTTTCAAGTGCTTGTATGTGTTCAAATCAAATAATAGTAATAATCTCAAGAGCTTTCATAAGCCGGGCAGCCATCTATCTGACGCATCGACCAGCGGATCTGGCGTACCATTGCTCCATGGGCCTTTTGACGCTCTGCTTGTGCTGATGCGTAGCAGTACGCGCGGTCTAACCGGGCTGATTTCTTGTGAGAGGCACATTTGTCGCTGTTACTGGGGGCCTAAGCATGCAAATTGTCACCTGCACACTTGCCGGAATCCGATAACGGTGCAGTGCAATGCTAATTTGAATTCTTTTTTTTTTGTAGTTGTATGGACGGCCGCGATACCCAGCTTATCTGCTGCTTCTTTTTTTCTTGTCTTGCCATGCACTGTGCAGGGGCCCTCGGAACGATAATCTCTGTACGCAGACATCCGTCGCTATTATCGGGCTTATCACTAGAGCACTAGCACGACTACTCTCGTGGTTATTGCTAAAAGAGTTTGTGCAGGCGGGGGGAAACTAGTAGCGAGAGGGAAGGGGTGTGTGAGAGAAGAAGGTAGCCGAGCAGTCCGTTCTGCGGTCATCGAAGCTGGTTTGCTCTAATTTCGCGGCAAACGTAGAGTCATCAGTACTCGGCTTTCCCAGGTCGTCATCCCTCCAGACGGCTGAATGAGCCCCATGTCACTTAGCCGGTCGGTGACCTGACAGGAACAGGCGTATTTAACATGACATGGTCGACGGCCGGGGATAGTTAGGATACATTAAGAGCATGAGTTAGGGCACGTTTCCCGTCCGCAACATCCGTCGCTTGCGAAGTTGTTCACGCACTAGCGAAATTTTTGAAGCGCACCGGCCTAAGTGCTTCAGTGACCATTTGCAGCCTTTCTATGTGTTCACTAGTACGTGCGCAGTTCCCCATCTTTTCCTTTTTCTGTATTCTTTTGCCTTATCTCCGGTGTAGGGTGGGAAACATGGTTCTCGTCTGATTGACATATCTGCCTTTTCCATCCTTTCTCTCTTCCTCTCGCTGCAACAATTCCTGGCGAGTGACCAGACAACCCGAAAAACCACTGTGGTGGCCTGTGGGTAATCTTGTGTTGACATTATTTCGTCGTCCAGTTGTAACACTCCCCTGGGGCATCGGTGCTGGGCTTCAGCCATAGAAACGTTTGCTGAGCCATTTTATGATTATTTAAGCGAAGAAAACAAAACAAAATTACCGTGCTAAAGCTGGCCTATTTTATGATTCTCACCGCACCTCAACGATTTCTCCATTCTATAAAGGCCTCAAATTACATTCAAATAGCAGGAATCCTTAAATATGATTTCAACATTTGTTAAATGGGCTTTCTTTAATTTCCTGTCTGTTTGCCCCTGGCTATAATACTTTCTTGCGGACAAATGGTCCGTTTTCGGTGACTCGAAGACGGCACTGCAGAGTTTACTGTCAGCCTTACGGCGCGGTCCGCATGAACAGTTGGTTTTCGAAATCACAGAGGCCATACACCACCTAACTGAGCAAGGACACGAATCATCTTTCAGTGGCTACCAAGTCACTGCGGAAACATTGGCAATGAACGTGCTGATCAAGCTGCTCATTCAGCTGATGAACAAGACAACCGCCAATGCCTACCTAAGGCATGCTTACCAATGCCTACGCGTTCCGCATAGGGATGGCCGACCGCGCAGCATGTGGCGATTGTGGGGATGCGGAAACAATTCGTCATATTCTTTGTCAGTGCCTACAATACAGTGGGCAGAGACAATCGCTTTCCGTCGTGCTGAACCAGTTCGACGACCAGCCTCTATCGGAAGAAAGCATTCTGCAACATCGACGCGACTTAACATCGTGTGTGTGTTTTCGCGCTCTCCCTCTCTCTCTTTGCCCTCTTTCCAACCCTATATCCCCCACCCCAGTGCAGGGTAGCAAACCAGAAACTCGCTTCTGGTTAACCTCCCTGCCTTTCCTATCTCTCTCTTGTGGACGAGTTGGTTCATACTTGAAGTATCAGCGTACTGCGCAAGATGCACAAGGTAAGAAAGAAGAGGACAGGACAGGAGAAGGTGGTTGCCAGGCCTCCTTTACGTCTTGTAGTCTGCGCTGTGTCCTGCCCTCTTCTTTCTTTGCTTGTGAATCTTGCGCAGCATGTTTATATTTGGCTATAATACTTCACCTTTATTTTATTTTTTTTTTGCTTTTGCAAGACCGACTGCTCTTTCACACATTCTTCACGTATGATCTGTTTCCTTTGTATTTTCATTTAACTTTTATCGTTTCCTAATGCGATGCAGCAGGTGGTGCTGCTGTCCCCCGGCTAAATGGGGCGGCTCAACGAAGAGCTCCCAACCACGGCAGCGACATCCAGAGGCGAGGAGAAACCAAAATGGCGCCGAACAATCAGGGTGGACGTGCGAAGCGATCGAGGGGATGGCTTCGCGCAGTCACGGGCGCTCCATGTACGCACGGCGCCATACAGAAATTCTCAGAATTGAACAGATAGGGTGCCAAAGAGACACCGCAAGCTAGAAGACTGACGAGAACGGAGCGCAGAAAAGTCACCAACTAGACCAACGCCACGTCGTTTCGGTATCGCGGCAAGGTTCGGGCTATACACTGCGAATGCTTACAATTACGTACTTGCTGACGCTGCCATAGGTCAAGCTACCAACCTCAAGCCAACATGTTCTGCGCGATTGCCAAAAAACTGCCCGTAACCGTTCACACTGCCGATACCGGCTGACATTTTACCGCCGGCGCGTCTTTCATTTCACGCAAAGCCACGCTTCAGCCCAGCCTTTTATTTCTCTATATATGTATATTCAAAAGGCACCGCTGTTTGACTCACATGCCAGCGAGCGCTTCTTCTTTGACGCTTCGCTCGCTTAAAGAGCGTTTTTTTTAGAAATAAATAAATAAAAATAAATAATGAAAATAGACCCACCTTCTTCTGCGGCATGCATAAAATCGAAACTCGATCAAACTTCGACGGGGAGAGCTAAAGCCGCCGCTGCGAGAGAATCCTTACGCTCTGCGCGTAGTGAGCTCGCATCGCCTGAAGCTCCGGAAAGCTGCCCTAAATAGCATAGCACAGCGTCAGAGCCAGGGGCGGGCAGCTGCTATAGCTTCCAGCGCTCATCACTTTCGCCCTCGGGGCCATACTTAATCCCCAAGTGCTCTTCGCTCATTCCGTGCTGCGTAAACACCACGACCGCCGCTTTCGACGCGCTGACTTTTCCATCGCTGCCAACCGTCTGGGAAGGCGCAAGAATCGGGCACCTATTTAACGTTGCGCCGAGAAGACCGTGCAGCGTGGCGGTATACTCTCTAGTCACTCGCGTCAGTGAATCGGCACAGTCTGTGCAGAGCTCTTAATAAACAGAGATAGTCTGTACACTTCTCAAAAAAGTCTTATAGGGAACTTTTATCTATACGTCGCCCATAAATATCTTGCCAGCAAGTTGAATTTCCCATGAAGAGCGTCTATTGCCCGTGTATCCCTTGTCAATAGTAACAGACGATAGTGCACGCTAGCTCGGGCTGATCTCTCTTCCTTTGCCTATACCAAATCCTCTCTATATATATCTTTGGCTATACAGACAAACGTTGAATAAATAGTAAATGTGCATGCAGACCGCGGCAGAACGTTAAATCAATAGTATGCCTGGACACAGACGCATGGACTATGTAAGAAAATATTGAGACTGTCTTTATATTCGCTTTAGGGATATTATAGACAACGTCGCCACTGTACAGCTTTTACGTTTATGTGGCTATGACATACGTGAATCCTACAGACAGCAGTTGATTAGAAGTGTAACCCTTTAATTAGCACAACATGTGCACAAAGCTTATTTGCTTCCTATATACAGTTTTACAGCGCATAGCTAGACTTCCTACAGTGAGTCTGTAGGTGATGTAAGAAGCATACAAAATTGTTTGTGGGATAACAGTGTGGACGCTTAACATACACTTGCTTATAGTTTCCATGAAATAGCGATATTCGTTTTTGTAAGAAGTGCAGTAGGCTGCGGTCTTTCGAAGGCCATTTATGACACGAAGTGCCCGCACTGCAACGAGTGGAAGTTCTACAGCCTGCTGAAAAGGTCGCAGTACAAGAAAATGACACCGCATGCGCGCCTTGCTAGTGCGAACACAATGCCCACAACTCGAAATAAATGTATTCGCGCGCACACGCACGCGCGCTCAAGCACGAACGCACGCACACAAAGTGCCCATGCTAATAACTACCTTAAGGCTTCAAAAAAGTCGCAGTTTCGCAGTTTCGTGACTATATCATGATACAATTGCAAATTATGGTTGCCCAGCCCTGGCTGCGATAATGTGTAGCAGAAGGAAACATTATAACTTAAATGTTTGCAACTGCGCATCATGCACGAACTTTAGTAAAGTTCTACAGTGACGGTATGCTCGAACAAACGTGCGGCAGACAGCAGTCGGGTCGTTGCGAAGGCCAGACCCTTTGAAAAAGGGCTCCGGGTATTTGTCTGGTTCCTGGGAAAGTCCACCGCAGGTCACGGATGTACAGGGAAGTGGTAAAGGTTACGCAGGATGCGGGTTCCGCGACGAAGTCGAATATCGGCCCAGTTTCATCTTTCAGCCATTAAAACAGTGTAACGCTGCTGTCGCCGTGTAATACACGTAAAACATCAGAAAATGTTAGCAGGCTGCGCGATTATATAGGCTCAGAAAGTAATATTTTTCTAAAATCTCGCATCCCGCTATCCTTTGACCCTGCCTGTTAATCCGAGTCTTGTGTCATGGTCGGGCATTTGGCTAAAACGCATCGTCAAACGCAAGGAGATGTTGGCCCCTGTTAGACGGCGCCGGCTGTGCCTATTCTTTTAATTGAAAGACGAGCTTAAAAAAAATTCAGACCCCTTCTACTATGTGAAGATGGAAGACTAGCGAAGCTGTTGATTTTGTTGAAACTGAAAAAACTGAAAAAAAAACTGAAAAAAAAATTGGTGGTTATATTAAATCGTTGAAAAGACACAACACAAATGTATGAGCACGCACACACAGTCACACACACGACTGCACGAGCACACACGACCGCCCACTCACGAACGCGCGCACGCACGCACGCACGCACGCACGCACGCACGCACGCACGCACGCACGCACGCACGCACGCACGCACGCACGCACGCACGCACGCACACACACACACACACACACACACACAACACACACACACACACACACACACACACACGCGCGCGCGCGCGCGCGCGCACTCACACAAACGCACAAGCGCATGCGCTCTCTCTCTCACACACACACACACACACACAACACACACACACACACACACACGCGCGCGCACTCACACAAACGCACAAGCGCATGCGCTCTCTCTCTCTCTCTCTCACACACACACAACACACACACACACACACACACACACACACACACACACACACGCGCGCGCGCGCGCGCGCGCGCTCACACAAACGCACAAGCGCATGCGCTCTCTCTCACACACACACACACACACACACACACACACACCACACACACACACACACACACACACACACACACACACACACACACACACACACACACACACACACACACACACACGCGCGCACTCACACAAACGCACAAGCGCATGCGCTCTCTCTCACACACAAACACGCTTCAGCATATGAATTATTTAAATTTTCATGCCGTAGCTTAACTATACTGGATTTTAATAAAACTCTTTCGTGATTTCCCGGCGGCGTCAATTTTCTGGGATAATGCATCGTTGTGCTTCCTTCGCGTACACCCACTTTTTCAAACTGTTTCTCAAAAATGGGACGAACGAATTTTCGCTCATGGCGCAGTTGCTGGAAGTATGGGCTTTATTTATTGCAGCGGATTGAAACAATTTTTTTTCATATATGCCTTTTTGCGGTTATACCTGCACGCTTTCACGATAAATCTGGTATGCAGCATCGTAACCTAGCGACGATCCTATACACGGCGGCTAAGGAATGGTCCAGTAGATCAAGACTTTAACGATGTCTCGCGTAGTTGTACTCAAGCGGTACTTGCAAGCTGATATTTATTATGAGGAAGCGCTTTGCTTTTTTTAGCGGAATAACTTCCATTAAAGCATGATGGACTGTGCACGTTACGGAGTGGTCGTGGTCGTTTCTTCTTTTCTTTTCATGTTTGATTCATTACGTCGCTACACTCAAAAGAAAGAAAAGAGAAGTAATCAACAGGGTGCTGCTAGAACACGAAAAAACGATCGTTGTCTTCGATCGGCCGAGAGTAGATGTTTCTAGTTTTCTTTCGAAGTTTTCTATTTTCCGCGTTTCTGTTATCGCCGGAAGACAGTTTCTTATCCCAGCTAATGTTTCCTGTGCTTTCATGGAAGCTGCTGGCTTGAATCTGGTCTTAATGATGCCTCGCACTTTCTGGCAGACCAGACGTCTTCCACTCTCTTCTTTCAAGCCACTCACACAAAGATAGAGAGACAATAGAAGAAGAAGATAAGAAACTCTTCCAGGATGGAATGGTATCTGGATAGCGCAGAAAAACACGGACACAAGAACAAACGAAGACGAAGGCAAGTGCTAACTGTTGATAGTGAGCGCTTGTCTTCGTCTTCGTTTGTTCTTGTGTCCGTGTTTGGGGGCGCTATCCAGATACCATTACATGATGACCGACCAACAAGCCCATATCGCCACCGTCGTCTTCGGGGATGTTTATTAAAATGGTTCTTTGCTGGCGAGAAGGTTTTCGTACTATATAGAGTAATTTGCTCATGCGATATTCGAAGTATTAGTACTGTTGTAGCAGCACTTACAGGATTATGTGGTTTGAGGTTGTCATATTTCGTAGTCTCCACGAAGCTGGTAGCCGGCACTGAAATGTATCATAACGGGTGGCCTGTAGTATGAAAATAAGAAGAAGAAGAAGAAATGAGAAGAGACATACCTGTATGTGAAAGAAAACACTCACTGATCGTGTGCTATCCGTATGCATGAATGGTAAAGGTACAAGAAAACCCTCAGAAGAAAAGCAATCGTATGGGGGCAGGCTGCAGGATTTATTTAGCCCGGTCTTCCAAGAATGCTTTCTCTTCTCTTTTTCGAAGTATGGCTTAGTCAAAGAAATACAAACTAGCCGGTCTTCCCTTGACTATAATGCCATAGCTGCTGTCGAGACACGAATAAAAAAAATCGACGTGAAAGTGAAATAAAGCGAAAGAAAGGACACAGAGAAGCTTTCCGAACTTGGCACGTTACGAGCAAGAAAAGATTGCGGCAACCGAAATCAGCAACGCATCCCAATTCCTTCCCCATCCACTAGCATTCTTTTTTCTTCTTAGGGCGCTATGGAGTCTCTCAGGAAACGTATCCAACGCACACAAATGCAAGAGTCGTCAACGTTGGTGCTCAGGCTGGAACTCGTTTCCTCCACGCAGGAATACGGCCAGCATCTTGCAGCCTTCCCTAACGCGATCCTTCACGAATGAGGCGGGTCGATGCATGCAGGCAAGCCGTACGTGGAGGCTGCGCTATAGGACGACAAACGATGGCCACCTATATAGACGACGAGGAATGCCACGGAGAGTATGCCTTGTTGTATGTTTTTCTCCCTCACTCTGTGCCATTCATCAGGAAGCGACGTCGGACGACATGCCACTGCTCTGGATGCGACTCTTGGTCTTTTCCTCGGTCCGAGTAACCAGTTTCCTTACCCCCTCCCCCCCCCCCCCCTCTTCTTCTTCCTTTTGTTCTATTTCTTCTTCACATTTTCACCGAGCACGTTTCGCGGCTGTTTCCTTCTCGCGTTGGCGCAAAGTTCCTTGCCACCTCTACAGAGGTGCGCACACGAGTTACCATGAAGGGCATGCTCGCCTCAGGAGCGGGAGCGCGCACCGCGGTAACGTTCTCGTGGTTAGAGGCGCCGACAAGAAGCCTCGAGAGCGTAACAGGCATTATGCACCGCCCCCTCTGGCTTAATGATGAAAGGAGTAGGTAACGGAAGCCACCTGCCCTGCAACCGTTCTTTTTTTTTTTTTCTGTCTCAATTGAACGGTGCGCTCTATTCTTGCCGCCACCTGGAGCCCGTGTTCACAAAACGCTCTCACGCTGTAATTGTTCGGAAAGAAACATTCGAGCCAATCCCCATTCTGGACATATCATTAGAGAAGGCAGCTGACCATTGGAAAAAAAAAAAGACACTTATGAAACAAAGCTCCGTACGCGGAATGGGATCCCGGGTGTCAGCTGATCAAGGCTGAATTCATCGAGTTTACGTTTGTCGCACCAATGAAAAGCTGGGCTAGTCTGAATACGCAAGAACGCTTGCGTATTCAGACTTATGTGCACATTGAATGTAGGATAGTTTGACTATCTTAAAGGACATTTACGATGGTTCTTTAGTCGTTGGGATCTTGGCCAATTCACGAGAGGAGAGAGAGAGAGATAAGGAAGGCAGGGATGTTAACCAGTCAATAGCCCGGTTGGCTAACTACGCTGGTGGAAAGGAGAAGGAAGAGAAAGCGGGATAGAGAGAGAGCTTCTTCGTAGATGCTCAATGTCACTGACCGGCCGTCTTTGCTAATGATATGTCCAGCATCAGGATTAGGCGAAAACAATTAATGAAAATACTAGCGCAAGAGCTTCTTGCGCGAGGGATGTTTGGAAGAATAATGTCTTGGCGAAAAGCTGGTTTCGGAAAGCGATGTGCACGGGTCGTTGAAGTACGTCACCAGTTGTCAGTAATGACACAGATTGAGCAGTACCATATAGCTGAAAGTTTGAATCTTTACTTTAAATCTTTACGAGCTTTAGAAGAAAGTGGCTCAGAGCGATTTTTCGGTTTACATTGCTTCAAAAATTGGAGTCTAGGCAGGGGCGGATAAAGGGTAGCATCATGTGAGATGGCCCTGAACGAAGGGGGGGGGGTGGGGGGGGGGGGGGGACAAGGAATGCATTGTTATATTGACGGTGCACGTAATCAGCTGTGCTTTCGCTGTACCCAAGTGCGCGTCTCACTGCACCAATCAATTATTTCAAAGCAAAAATTTCTGCGTTACATTCCTGTCAAGACCACGTCATGTGTCAGAACAACTGCCAGTATGTCTCGAAGACATCTCTGTATGCCTCGAAGGTTCGTGCACCCAAAGTGTTGGCGACAGCAAGTGTGGTCGATATATGTTACGTTCGCGTTTTTCTTTTATTCACCTAGTGCTGGAATAAGGTTGGACTAAAAGCGCTGCTCTCCCGTGTACCCCGGACCCCTACGTCTGAAGGTAGACATAGGGCCCCTAATAATCGGATGCCGAGACAGGCAGAGCTCTTCAATCACATCAGTTGCTAAAAATCCTATCAGCTCCATGCTTAAATACTCGAGAAGTACACGGTTTGGCGCAGAGCGTGAAGGTCTGCTGACTGTCGCGTCATCAATGGCCAACGACACTAACCGTAAAACGCCGCTTTTCCACCGAGATGCTAGCCGCCACTGTTTAGCACGAGATGGTTGACGATGAGTTTTATTTGGTGCTCACAGCTGGCGCGTCAGTCATGCCTGGAGCTTGAAGCGGAGTTTACGAACAAGTATGATTGAACTCAGGGGCACGGAGCCATCCGGAAGCGCCGGTTGACCCCCCCCCCCCCCCCCCCCCCCCCACTTCCGCGCACTTTTAACAGCGGAGCTGTTAACCGACCGTGAGTAAAACTTGCTGAACGATGACATCACCACGCGTTGCCTAGAAACCACCTCGCGGGGCGGGGTGTGCTTCGCCTTGTGTCCGTGCCGTGCCATGTACAGTGTACTAGAATTCTATTCTAGTACGCTGTACACATGTTGCCTTGACATGGACGTTAACGAGAGGAAAGGAGAGCATGGGGCGGTGCACACCATACTCGGGAGAGAGAAATAGAAACGAGAGCAAGAGAGAGAGAGGAGAGAGAGAGAGAGAGAAAGAAATTGTAGCAGCACCACGAGGCAACGCGCAGAGCTGCTGCCGACGCCGTCCGCCTTTCCCAGTTTTCCCCGCGTTGGCGCCGAACGCGCGCGGTGTCCGTGACTGCAGCAGGCACCTCTGGCGGTGGCTCGGCAGTTTCGACCAGCCACGCCCCGACAAGTGTGGAGGCGCAGCTTGGCCGTGACGTCAACGGGGACATAAAGCTCGGAGCCGCCGCGACGGTGGCAGAACTCACGTTGACTCTGTGGCGAGTACATGTAGCCTTGACATGGGACGACCAAAGAAGATCCGGACACCCGAAGAAGAAGCCGCTCATGATGATGATGATGATGATGATGATTTATTGGCATCCCCTTTGAAACGGGGTGGCGACAAATAGTCACCTAGCCTGCTTGATTTAATCAGTATACAAACATGTTCTTTATCTCGCATTTTTGTATACCTTTTTCAAAAATTTAGCTTGTACCGCTGCCTATGATTTTAAGAGATCAGGTCGTATCGATCTTTTCCCTGCTTTTTTCCACCAGTACTTAATCGTCCTCTTGCTGATCTCTACGGCTGATCTGTTTATGTTTCCTTCCACTTTAAACCCAAGCGCTTCTGGGAGTTGCACGTTACCTACGGTTCTCGCTGGGTGGATCCCGTCGCATTCCATTAGATGTGCTGAGTGGGTCTCTGGATCTTTACTGCAGCATACAATGTCTCATCTAGTTCCGATATTTTGTTTCCGATATGTTTTCGTCCTTATGCAACCGCTCGAGCCTCAAATAGCAAGGCCTGCCTTTGTGTGTTTCATTGTACAGATTTTTCCTTCTAATTTCTTCTTCATTCTTGTAAATCTCCATTGTCCTTTTCGTTCCATCTTTCATCCAATTCACGGTCTCTATTTCTCCTCACTTTCTTTCTGATGACCCCTGGTTGTCTATTTTACATTTTCGATTATCCTGTACTTGGTTGCCAACTTCCTTGACCTCTTACCCTCCATTCTGTGTCCACGCTTTTCATGTAGAATACTTGGTGCACTTTAGCGCCCATTTATTTTCATACCATGTTCCTAGACCTTTCTCTCCAAAACTAATTTTGCTTTGTCTTCTCTGACTTCAAAAGAGGCCCAACCCATGTCTCCATGCACTGCCTCATTTGTCGTATTACCGTGTGCTCCCAAAGCCAACCGGCCTACTGATCTTTGGTTAACTTCGAAACCCGCCATATATCCGATTTTAAGCATATAATTCATTTGCGAATGTTAGCGCTGGCACCATTACTCCTTTCCAGATTCCCGCACACACCTCATACTTATTGTGGCCCCACAGTGCTCTGTGTTTCATTAATGCTGCATTCCGTTCCCCTTTATTTTCAGATTATCTTGGTGGTTGCTTGATAATTCTCCCTTCGTTTCTGTGTAAACGCCGAGGTACTTATATTGCTTCACTATGGTGTTTACTTGCTGTGAATTGACACCACGAAGTTACTCGTGTGTTCATTAAAGATCAGAATCCCTGATTTCTCTGTGCTAAAATTAAGGCCTAGATTTGTCGCTGCGTTTCCCACAGATATCGCAAGTATCTGTAAATCTTTTTTATTGTCCGCTAGTAGCACAATGTCTCCTGCGTACATCAATCCAGGGACCTTTTGTTGCCCATTTGTCCATTACGCATGTAGATATAAATCAAACCTAATTCGCTGTTTCCAGTCGTCTTTCTAGCCCCTTGACGTAAAGCGTGAACAACATGGGTGACCAGAGGGCATCCTTGCTTCAATCCTTGGTGATTCCCACCATTTCATTTCCTTTTCGACCTTCCCATGCCACTTGTACTTGGTTGTCTCGATATATCCCCTCAGCGCTCCCACGAAATCGTCATCTATGCCTTCGTATGAAGAATATCCCACAACCAATTCCCTGTCTACGTTGTCATAAGCTCCTTTAATCTAGAAATGCTACCCATAAGGTCTTTCTGAGCTACTGAAATCTTCTATGCACTGAGTTAGTACAAACATATTGTCTTCTAAGCGTCTGCCTGGCCTGACCCATTCTGTAGTTCCCCCAATACCTCTTGAATGCTCATCTTGAAGCGCGTGGCGCCGCCAACGAGAATCTGCGCCTCGGCGGCGAGCTGATTCGGAATAACGTCATAGCACACTTAGCATTTCCTAGCAAAACTTATCCAAGCCTATAAAACCTTGAGAGCTAGGTCGATCACCAGCTCCGCTGTTTACTCCAGCCTTGCACCACTAGTGCAAGCTGCCCACGTTTTTTTTCGCTCCAACTCTGAGCATCCCTTGAAAGCATGCCATAACCACCATAGGCAGCCATAGCTTTCCGATTAGTAATGGGTTGTCAAAGTGCAAGGCGACAAACGGCACAAAAAAGAGAAAAAAGAAAAAAGCAGAACATCAACAAATGAACAAAGTTTGTGTGGTGCAACTCAGTTTCTGGATACCGCAAGTTTCCTGCAAGAATTACAAACTCTGGCACTATGCCCGCGGGAGCTGCAAATATGTCGAGTAAGGAGTGAGTGTGTATTTATGGACAATTCGTGGCATTTGCCTAAACCTCGTCCTTCTGGCTTCCACGGCTCGTGATTTTGCAAACGATAATTTTCTCACAAAATATTGCATTACAAAATGCAAAATTTTGCAATGACCTCGCATGTGTGCGGGAACGCGTATTGTTTGCATGCGTTTGAAAGAATGTATGACTGCCTGAAAATTCAGCAAGATATAACGGACATTAATTCAAGCCACAGAAACGTCTCAAGCCACAAGCACGAAGTTAGACAACTCCATGCACTACCCGTCATTCCCTTATTAGCTGAGGCGATGCAGTGCCGAATTCTCTCTCGTCATTTTTTTGTAGGAAACTTCATGCATGGGAACGTGGAAGTGGGGTTCCGTGCACTATATCGCCGCACAAGATATACGGCTTCGCAGCCATAACGTAATGTTGCCTAATGGAGGCGGAGCAACGTCGTTTCTCTTTCTGCGTTTACGTGTCACCCTCGGGGCCAGAGACCAATAAAACACCCCGGAGTAGCGGCAGCGTAATTTAAGGTTGTGTTCCACACGGGTTATCGAAGAACTGATTTACGGTGAATGCACGGAGTAGCTTGCCGGCTTGATAAATGCTGGTGGGCCCCGAGAGGTAGCTATCAGTACGTACAGAACAGCGTAGTCTCACAAGAGTCATTAAGTATATACTGCGCTTAAGGGTTTGGGCGCTTGCTACGCGGTATACTCGGTATACGAGCCCGCTATTGTTTTGGCTTTTCTGTCAGACCATCCGTCAACGCAAAGAAAAAAAAAAGAAGATTTTTAATGTAGTCTTATAGAAAAGTAAGCCTCCTTAGGGCCGGTTTCCCGAAATCCGAAATACACTGTTCACGGCATAGAATAATGAAAAAAAGAAAAAAAAAAGCAACGGGGAAATACATCTCAACACGTGTTAGATACGACCACATGAAGTCGATACGTAACGAAGACAAGAACGCATAGGGAACATTTTTGTTGTTTTTTTAATTGAAGTGTAGAAATGACAGTTAAAGGGAAATGAAAGACGAAAAAAGAACTTACTTGCCGTCGGTGGGAGCCGA
>NC_051155.1:218671870-218702492 GCF_013339745.2 Dermacentor silvarum
TCGTATCGTCCTACTTGTAACGCGATGTGACATGCGCTGCCGAGTACCATCGATACGTGCGAACTTTGCATTGCAGTTGTGTTGTATTCTACGGTGCCCCGAGCATGTTGCATTTTGCATGTAGCAGTTGCTGGTTGAATGTAGCTGGACCTGATTAACTCAAGCAGGCTAGGTGACTATTTGTCAGCTCTCCGTTTAAAAGCGGATGCCAATAAATTATTATCAGCACCAACAGCATCGTATCATGCCACCTGTCAAGGAATGTGACATGTGCGCCGCGTAGTCTCGATACCTGTCTTCACACTTCGGTAAACGTTATGGTGCCTCCTCGCAAGGTAGGAGCCACTGCTGAAGAATCGAATCGTAGAGCTGCGCGCGCGGCTCCAACCAGGCAACGTTGAGCTCAGCAGACCTTTGTGCAGAGAGCACCACAAGCCACAGCTAGCCGACGACGCCAAGCAGACAGTTCAGTTCTTTCTCGTGAAAACGACGCAAAGATACTTTACTGCGAAGGCCTTCTAGCGTGTGCTGCCGAAAATGGAGCTACTATGGAGCCTTTCTTCCAGCTGACTGCACTGCGTGCCGCGCAGGCCTGTGACTTTTTTAGTCGTGCCTTCTTTATACTTTCTTCTGCATATTGCAAGCAAAGCTGTTTTCGTGCATCACACTTATAGCATTTGACACGGAATAGCAATTCACGGTAAGTATCATACGTCAAAGAACACGCTTATACAAGATACAGGAAGAGCGTGCTATGACAGCGATTTCACAGAGATTTTTCAAAAGGCCTCATTTTCGTTTTTAGCAGAGGAAGATTTAAAAAAAAGCAGTAGTTTTCATTTCCTGACTAAGGGTCTTTGCTAGAACGTACCGCGCAAAATGTATAGCGTAATCTAGGTATTAAACAATTTAGCGCTCTGCAGACTTCGCGTCTTTAGAGTGAAGAAAACTTTTCCGGCACACTAATACCCCTAAGCAACGACGAAACTTTCTATAATTGGCGCGTTTTCGGCCGAGTCAAACGCCACCTAGAATTGTGCGCAACTTAATTCTCGGTGGCTTATGAGACACGCCACACACGGAGTTGCCAGGTGGTGAAACGCACGTAATGCGATTTCTTCAGAAGCCCGGCCTTGTCGCTCCTATGCAGGAGCTTTGCAGTTTGGGATCCGGCTGCATCACTTCCACTATGCCCCCCCCCCCCCCCCTCTTCCCCACCCCTGCCACCCCCTGCCGAGTTGCCGTAGCATTTTAATTGCTGGAACTCTTCGCAGCAAAGCGCCCTATACAGCCCGCCAACTGCCGTGGGAGAAGTCCGTATGCAAATTAATCTGCCCGTGCCTCTGGATATAGCCAGCACTGGCCATATTTTCGAATATATAAACTGCCCAGCCTTTCGTTCCCCCCCCTCTCTCTCTCTATCTCCCGATCACGTAATTAGGCTCCTCTCCTTCTTGAGCTTATAATCAACTTTGATTTTCGCATTATGATCTAGAATTTCGTTGCACTAAATTTCGCAAACATTCAAGGTAAGGCAAAACAAGGGCCAAACCTTCAGGCTTCCGTTGTAAAAGGTGAAGTAACTTTTACGGACTTAATAGATGTCGTTTGTCGTAAAATGAATTGCAGGAAGTGGCTACGGCTAGTCATGGGACACGCACACGCATTTTGGCGTATAGTGTTGCCTATTGGCACTGAAAGTTTGGAGTTCAAGTGATGTAGCACAAAGCCAAGCTTGTAGAATGACAGTAGGACGAGCAAGTTGGTAGTAATAAATGGTTACCGAAGGGCCGGCGTGCAAAGCGCGGGCACAATTTGAACGAGAAGGGCTGCACAAACCCCGACTACCAACTGGAAAGGCGCACAGTGGTGGAAACTCTGAAGGAACAAGTAAAACCTATCTGCACATGTTCATCAAAAAGCAACGCCAACCCATCTATTATGCGCACGCATAGGTACGGGTGAAACTTAATTATCTAGGGACGACTGGTGTTCTCTATTTATCATTTATTTATGCACATTGCAGCCTATATTAGAAGTGTACAACAAGTACAAACACGTACGCACACAGTGAGCCACGCGGAGGCGAAAGCAACTGCAACGGTATAGTGTTCAAGTTTATTACAAAATGTAAATGAAAGGCAAGGCAACAAGTATTAGTAAGAACAATGGCAATGACAATGCTGCCATTGTGTTTAAATATGCAGGAACATGAGTAAACAGGAGTGATACTCTGAGCACAGGGACATCGGCTAAAAGAGTGGTTTGCGAAATTTAGGAGTTATGTTGGAAAGTCATACCAATAATCGAGGGCTGTCTTACGCACGCGTTTCCCGCTAGTGATGGTAATGCGCGCCTGGACCATAACACGCACTTAAGAATGCTTGTATGTTATACACGCTATCCCCTAGCTTATAATTTGGAAATGCATGTACGCAAATTTGCATCGCTGCAATATGAGGCTAAGTGGCTGATCAATCATTACAACCGTCGTAAAGCAAACTATGATATCCCCTGTGCGTTCTCTGCGGCTACGTACACGGAGCGCATAGTAATAAAGATATGCACAATACGTTCAAGAGAGAGAGACAGAGAAAGAAGGAAAGGAAATGCATGGAAGTCAACCAGACATGCATGCCGACCCCTTCTAGAAGATACCGCTATAGTGTAGGCGGGACTTTAATATCACACTGTAAATTTAATCAAGGAAACCGAGCAGGTCTTCTATGCTTCTAGCCAATGTGTCATTGAATCTTGTCATTTTCCGCATAAATAACTGGATTATTTGTGCATGCCTGGAGAGGTGGCTACATCTGCAGTACACAGTCGCATCAGTGGTCCTTGTTTTGCTGTCTTTCGAAATTGTTCTTATGTTTCCTAGTTGTATAAGTGCACTGAAATTGCTGTAACAAGGTCTTGCTTAAGTATAAGTGCAACAGGTCCCGAAATAAAATGTAGGCGTATAGATCGAGTTAGCGCTTGTGTGTGTGTTTGTTTCGTTTCTTCTTGTGTCCTTGTTCTTGCTGCGATACACATCATCAGATTCCAGTCAACTAGACGCATCTCTCCTTTGATACCTTAATTATGGAATTGGAGGTTAAGGGATTAAAAGAAAGAAATATAGAAAGAAAGAAAGAAAACTGAGGTTGTCGCTTCGTCGAGATGTGCGCAGTTTGCCTTGTGGATTAAAACGTTTGTGAGACATGTGGCCTGTGGTTTGTGAGACAAGCATTTCTGAGGGGAGTGCGCACCCCCTTCCTCCCCCCCCCCCCCCCTCACAAACACACAACTCGCACACGCACGCACACGTGCACTTTTTGCTCTGTTGACGAGAATGAATATAAACCGGCACCGTGTCGCTAGGAAACACGCCCTTTTGTTGTTTCGCATTTGCATTTTAGGACGCGTTTCCTTCTGCTGCCAAGTTGTTGCATCTCAAGTAGCCTATGTAGCTGTTGCAACCATTCTCGTCCCCAGCTTTGAGCAACATATGATAGTCTCACCACATCCATTACCCTTTCGTTTGCACTTTCCTTCGGTTAAAAGAAGTAGTCCATCAATAAACTACTTCTTTTCCTTCGGTTATTCGCAGCAAGTAAAGTGAGTGCGACAGCGATTGCGTTATCCCAGTTTCGCATCACGTCCCTCTTACGTTCATCGCTCATTCCACGAATGCTCCACTCACTTGGGCGCTCACTTGGGCAAATTGCGCATCCTCTGTTACGCTGTTTGCTCAGCTTGCCACAACGGTATATAGCATGGGCGCACCACGGTGGGGAAACTCGAGTAGTTTGCTCTTGGGGCCGTTTTCTTCTTCTTCTTTTTCCCCTCTTATTTCGATTTTCCTGTTTTCTTTCTTGTTTTTTTTTCTCGCGCCAACTTTGGCGGCCTGTATTTCATGGGAACGGTTGGAAAATACGCACGTCTATGTTGCCGTTGAACTATAGTCGGGCATGCTGTGCCAAAGTTACCGTGCTGATGCGAAATGTTTTGATTCTCTCGTGCCGTAGAAACGAGGGAACGACAATTAATGTACCCGAATGAATGCAGAGTGTTCGGTGGAATTGTGCTTGCAAACAAAAGGAATAAACTGGCATTTTCCTCCCTTTCTCGTTTAACTGTCATTTTTATTCAAGTTGGCCTCTCAACTTTTCCACAATCAACGTCGCTCTATCTCGATGGTAACGACCGTGACGAGCGCAGTAGCGGTCAATAAATGCTAACTGCAAGCGGCTCTCGGCAGGCAAATGTTCGTGAAGGAGCCGGTAATTTCAAGCTGAAGACATTCACATCGGGTGGTAACGCTGCAGTTTCGAGAACACACTAGTGTCATCGTTGTGTTCAGGTACTGCAAGAAGTCACGCTTGGAAACACGAATCGGAAGAAGAAGACATGAGAGCTTCATCGGCGAACACAAACCAAAGTAAGACAAATATAAGGCGACATTACGCCGTTCGTCTCGATTGACTTTGTGCATTTTCTAACGCAAATATCTTGGGCCATAAGCATCCATTTACAGAGTAGTTGAGCGCAAGTAGAATTTCTGGCGAGAATTTCAATGCAGTGGTAGCTGCCTGGTTGCTTTCCAGATATGTAATCATTCACAGGCATTGAAATACAATACTTGTCCCATATCATATTATTTTACAGATCTCTTATTTGTGTTTGCCCTGTGAGCCTGCAAGCGATATCAAGGAAACATCGGCGCATAACTTATTTATCTTCTCTTGCCGTAGAGAGAACGCGCAGGGCTGCGATGTATCGTCGTATATACGCGTATAGCGTCCGCAGTGCTAAGCTTTTGTACCAGACTCCGTCTCAAAACCTCGGTTTCTATAAAAAAAATGCTCGCACTCAATGCCATATTTTCAGTGCATTAAGAATTTTGTTCCCACAGCCACTGGATCAACTGTAATACTCAACAACGTCTTTAATATCAGTATTGATGAATTATGTAGCATATGCTTACCATGGAAATTATAACGCATATTCAAAATTATAACCTGGAAAAAATTGAGTAAGCCGTAAATTATGGACGTAGCATGAAATCAGTGAGAAGAAAACTTGGCATAGGACAAGGCAAGTTGTATTCACTGAAAGATAAGCAGGGTAATATCGTCAGCGATTTTGATGACATAGTAAAATCAGTGGAAGAATTCTACACTGACCTGTACAGTTCCCAGAGCAGCCATGCTACTTTCATTCGAAGTAGTGATGAACCGGATACAGAGGCTCCTTCTATAACTAGCGATGGAGTTAGAAGGGGCTTGCGAAACATGACCTGGGGAAGAAAGGCTGCAGAAGATGGAATAACAGTCGACTTAAAAACGTCGGAGGAGATATCATGCTTGAAAAGCTTGCGGCCCTTTATACTCAATGCCTCACGACTTGTAGTGTAACAGAGAACTGGAAGAATGCCAATATTATACTTTATCCATAAGAAGAGAGACGTTAGAGAATTGAAAACTTATTGGCCCATTAGTTTGCTTTCAGTATTGTATAAAATGTTCACCACGATAATTTCCGATAGAATCAGGGCAACACTTGTTTCCATCCAGCAAGAGAACAGGCTGGCTTCAGGAAGGGATACACTACGATGGATCACGTCCATGTCATCAATCAGGTAATCGAAAAATTTGCGGAGTATAATAAACCTCTCTATATGGTTTTCATAGATTATGAAAAGGCATTTGATTCAGTAGAGATGCCAGCAGCCATAGAGGCATTGCGTAATCAAGGAGTACAGGAGGCATGCGTGAATATCTTGGCAAATATCTAGAAAGATTCCACAGCTACATTGGTTCTCTACAAGAAAAGTAGAAAATTACCTATCAAGAAAGGGGTCAAGCGAGGAGATACAATCTCTCCAATGCTATTCACTGCATGCTAAGAAGTAGTATTCAAGCTCTTAGACAGGGAAGGCTTAGGAGTGAAGATCAATGGCGAATATCTCAGCAACCTTCGGTTTGCAGATGACATTGTCCTATTCAGCAACAACGGCGACGAATTGCAACAAATGAATGAGGCCTTAACCGAGAAAGTGTAACAGTGGGTTTGAAGATTAATATGCAGAATACAAAGATAATGTTCAATAGCCTGGCAAGGAAACAAGAATTCAGGATCGCCAGTCAGCCTCGAGAGTCTGTAAAGGAGTACGTTTCTCACGGTTAGTTACTCACATCTGACAGTTTCTCACAGTCAGTTACTCACAGCGACCCTGATCGTGAGAATTAAATTTACAGAAGAATAAAATTGGGTTAAAATGCATACGGCAGGCATTGCGAAATTCTGATTGAAAGCTTACCACTGTCGTTGGAAAGAAAAGTGTACAATAATTGTATTCTACCAGTGCTAACATATAGGGCAGAAACTTGGAGGTTAACAAAGAATCTCGAGAACAAGTTAAGGACCGCACAAAGAGCTATGGAACTAAAAACGTTAGGCCTAACGTTAAGAGACTGGAAGAGAGATGTTTGGGTCAGAGAGCAAACGAGGATAGCCGATATTCTAATTGACATTAACAGAAAAAAAAAAGATGGAGCTGAGCAGGCCATGTAATGCGTAGGATGGATAACTGGTAGACCATTAGAGTTACAGAATGGGTACCAAGAGAATGAAAGCGCAGTCGAGGACGGCAGAAAACTAGGTGGCGTGATAAAGTTAGGAAATTTGCAATCGCTAGTTTGAATCAGCTAGCGCAAGACAGGGAGGGGCAATTGGAGATCGCAAGGGAGAGTCGTCCTGCAGAGGACATAAAAAATGCCAGGCCTGCGCGGCACACGCAGCACAGTCACAGCGTAATCTAGACGAGCGCTTCTACAGTACTACCTAGTAATTTGAGTGAATGCGCCAGGAACGCGCTTGGGACACCGTCGCGCGTGCAAGCCGACGCGTTCCATCGCCGATGGCTAGCACCGTTCGGCCCAGCCAAGCGGCCGACAATGGAACTACGGCTGTCACATTCGCTCCAATTGCAACGCGCCCGACGCGGCCTGCTTTGGACACCGTCGCGCGTGCACCAAGCTGATGCGTTCCATTCTCGATGGCTAGCGCCTTTCCCGTTCTCGGATAGCAAGCGCTTCCGTGGCTCAATGGTAGAGTGGGAATAGCATATCTATAGTGTTCCAGTACAGGCTCTTCCGTTTTACATTTTTAGCTACACTTGAGAAAAACGTTGCTGAAAGAATTGAGCTGCCTTCTCCACCTCCCTGTAGAATTTTAGGGTTTGCACGCGTGGGACTCCTTTTGCATCATCAATACACTCACCCAAGTACCCACCGCCTAGTTGTTTGAAAGAATGGCGTATAATATGATTAATTTGGTTTTTGAAAAAAAAAAGGTACCTGTGAACCTCTACTGTTTTACCTCTACGTTTACAAGCCCTAGGCCTCCTTTCGCCTTACTTAAATATAAATTACTGCGCCTCATGAGCTCAAAACGTGACTCCCATATAAATGTTGCGCAAAATCTATGTACACGATTTACGTGTCCCGGCAAATAGAGCATCACCTGCGCTGAGTACCACACAGCTGGAAAGAACACAGTATTGCACACAAGGGCTCTGTTCAAAAATGGGACAGTTCTTTCATGCCACTGTTTCACATTTGCCACGAGAGTGTCACTTCGAATCGTGTTCTGTCCGTTCTGTAGGTTGGTCTCGATATGGAAGCCAGCTGGAGTCTGACATTTTTAAGCGTCTTCCTAAATATCCTGTAAAAACAGCGATTAAGGATTTTTTTGTTAAGTTACATGTCGAAGTTTTACCCGTGAAAACATGGTTAAGTAATAAGGGTTGTTTTGTGCCGTGGACAACGGAATGCGCGCTCTGCCCATATCCAGAATCGTTGCAACACGCCTTTTTGTTTTGTACAAATGCAGCACACTTTTGGAACTACATACGAATTGTGTTCAATGTACAGATATACCCGAATTGGGAAGACGTAAAGTTTTTGAGACTTGAACACCATAAAAATGACAGCTGCGTGGAAACCCTGATATTACTAGGTTTGTATGCAATTTGGAGGTCAGGAACTAACTACATGCTAGCTCTAGAAAACGCGAAACCGGCGTGGACCCACTTTTGTGATGCTTTTACATACACAAGTTTGCTGCTTGATGGCGAAGAAGAATTTAGGAAGACATGGCAGGTGTGGCAGAAGCGCCTGCAGCAAAGACTGGTCTTTATGTAGATGTGTGATTCCCTCTCTCTGTGTGTTTGTGAAACCTGTGCAAAAAAAAAAAAAAACGCTTCAGTGCTGGATCCTTGCTATGTTGTATTAAGAATAAAGCGAAAGGCCAAAGAAAAAAAAGTGGCTCAGTGGTAGAGTATCCGTCTCCCACGCAGCGGACCTGGGTTCGATGCCGGCGGAGAGCGGGTACTTTTTTTCGCATGCGATAGCGGCTACGGAGCGGCGGCGGCGGCATCATCGCGACCCGAAACGGCTATTGGAATGAGCCCATAACAGCTTACGCTGTAAAATAGGCTGATGTTGATGACTGTGCTTACCGTCTGTTCGAATCCGTTGAAAAAAAAAAAAACATTGTCAACTTTACTGCAGCTTACATGTTTCACAAAAATAACTCCTTGACTAGTTTCGTGTTATCCGAATGGTACTGCCTAGGACATAAAAGTTGCTCCGCTCGTTAGGAAATTTTTCATATGGGTTTCACATTTGTTTTTCTACCCATGTTCATTACACTGATATTAAAATTAATTGCGGCTTGAAGCCAACATTGTCCTGTGCCCTTTTTAGTAAACTTTTTACACGTCTTATTCGCTATGTCAGTCTGAGCGCGAGTCTGAGGGAGAGTCTGGTCATCAGAGAGCTCGAATCACTCATTCCGCCGGAGTGCACATTCAACCAGTTCGCGGGGGGTTCGGTGTTTTACAGCGGAATCTGTATATGGCTAGGCGAAACGAAAAACCATTCGTCTCATGTTTCGCAAAACGTCTCCATTGGCTGCGCCGTCAGTTACGTCATTCTCTACGTCACACCCAAATGCGTGCGCCATTGGCAGCGCCGTTAGTGACGTCATTCTCTCCGTCGTACCTGCTCTGCCCGCAACGCTGGCTCCTCGGCTCACCGTTGTCGCATGCGTTCGATACCTGGAGTTAGCTTGGTGTCGTGGTTAGCAGCATCCGCCCGCCATTGGCACTTGCGTTCTACTAGAAACACAAACATGTAACCAATAATTGAGAAATGCTTTAATACAGCGTCGGGATTAACCCACTGGTAAACACCGGGGCCGCACGTTCTAGCTTGTATAGCATCTGGAAGGATAGCCCGGAATATCAAGTTCTTAAAACATGCTACTGAAAGATGGAAGAAGAGGAGAATGAAGTTGCAATGTGCTATAAGACCCCCATGAATGACCTTCGGCGAGCTATCATCTCCCATCTTATCAATAAATGCGACTCATCGTAACAATGTGGTTCAACTGTTAGGTGGCTGTTGATCGACGTACTGAAGAACGTCTGTGGGAGCCGCAAGCTCCGAACCCCTCATGTTGTGGAATGGGAGGACATTGCTGTGTGTACACATGCATTAATTCTCATTTTCACTTTCCTACTGCCTTTCCTTCTCCCTTCGCTCCCCCTAACACAGGGTAGCAGACCACGTGCAACCTGCTTAACTTCTGTCTTCCCCTTCTGTTTCTCTCTCTCTCGCTGTATTACACGTGATGTCTCCTATAAAGAAATGGGAGGATAAACAAGGCATGTAAGAAAAAATTCTTGCACACACCGGTGTTTGTTGTAAACGGGATGCATGTTCTTGGGTATATTTGTTACAACTTTGGGCCGTCCAGCGAGCCATGGATGCCGTGCGGGAACAACAGTTCCCAGTGGCCATCTAGGCGGCCCCAGGCCCGGGCCTCCCAATCGCCGGATTTCAAATAAATTTATGTCACTCACTCACTGAGAACTCTCCGCTAGGGGGCCGTGGAGTACTGACGTGCCTCACATGGGCTCCTGCGTCTTGCGCTCATTTCTACGGAATAGGCTGCTCACTCCCTTTTATTTCGCACCGAGAGATTCGTCAAGCTACAAGGAATCGGCGAATACCACCTACTTTAAAAGTGAGTGCGTTTTTCGTCAAGATTTTGAGCTAGAACTTCACCGACCACCTCCCGTTTTGCTAAGCCTAACGCCGCGCGAGACCACACCGGCCTGCCGGGGAGAACCGCCGACGCACGTGCAACAGCCACACGGTGCGCTCGAGAGGAGGCCGACAGCGCTCTCCGCTGCACGCGCAACACTGCAGTAGGCGCCGTACGTGCACTGCACGCCGGGGAAAAGGCTCGGCGCTCGCCGGCGTTGCGGCTGATAGCCAATACTTGAGATGAGCCAAGAAACACCCGCGACGGACGCGACGTCAAGCGAACGACAAGAAGAAACGAGCGCAATGCAAACAGACTCATCGGAATTAGCCAACGTCACGCGATCTTGGACCTATGACAAGAACAGTGGCAGAACTATAGACCTCAATGACCAATGGCTGACATGGGAAAGGAAAAGCAACAAGGAAACCACGCGCATCAAAGCCCCCGCAGTCACCCAATCCACACAACAGCCAGCCACGCCGCCACCGCCGCGCAAACCTAGAATGCCGCCCCTACCTTTGGACGACATCAAGATTGTCTACCGCCCACAAGCTGGCCTTGAACTCGCCAAATGGTCACTTGTCGCAGTCACTCACGCAGTCGGAAGAGCCAGCGGTATAATGCAAAAGGAATTCCACGACAACGTCCGCGTACAAATGCAAAAAGAAGAAAACCTCATTATTGCAAGTACAGCCAACAAAACCTACGCTCAAAACTTGGCCAAGATCAGCAATATACAGCTTGGAGGCAGCATTTACAACGTGAAAGCCAACTTGCGTCTACCCGAAGATGTTAGCAAAGGCGTTATCTACGGCATCACGCCTGGGACCTGCAGTGCGGAGCTAATGGATGGAATCCGAGTGCCAGCGCGCTATACAGTCCTCAACGCCCGCATGCTTGGACAGTCTACAGCGGCGGTCATCTATTTTGAGGGCCCACACGTTCCCTACAGCATCATTTATCAGAGCGGTGACTACCGATGCAAGCCCTACCGCAAGTCAATTCAATATTGCCGAACCTGTGGCAACCTCGGACATCGCCAAGACGTTTGCCCAAAACCAACCCCAAATTTCTGTTACAAATGTGGCAAAACAAACCAACCCTCAAATCATGACTGCCAACCCACGTGCAAGATTTGCGGAGAAGGACATGAAACAGCCGGGAAAGACTGCAAAAAAAAGCTCAAGCCTAACCCACCACCTTACCAAGTCAGACAGCAATGGCAAAACAGGATCCATGAACGAGACAGTCGATGGAGCTCCAACCCCGACGACTTCCCTGAACTAAGCGCTGCCAATGGACACGCCTCCAACTCAAGCAACACCACCAGTAGCACCACAAGAAGTAGCAGATCCATGTCAAGATCACGATCAAGATCGCGGTCGCGGTCGCGGTCGCGTTCCCGAAAACGCGTGAATTACGCCGAAGCGGTCGGCAGCTCTGGCAGCGCCAGCGTCGAATCGGCAGAAACGGTAACCGTAAGAGCCCTCGAGAGCAAACTGCAAAATCAACAAAGCCTCATAGAAAGACTACTCCAAAGATGCAAAGACTACGAACATGGAAGCAAGCAGCCATCTACAACGCTAACCACGGAGGCAGTTCATGCCGCGATCGAAGCTAGAGTTCAGAAGCACCTCCTGGCTTTCGAGGATGTCTTTACAAAGAACATCCTCACCATGATCGAAAACATCACCAAGCCTATCGTCGAGAAGATTGCAACCCTTACCACTCAAGTCGCGTCCCTCGCAAATCAAGTAACCACTCTCACAAGCCAGGTGACCGGCTTAACAGCCCAGGTCAACAACTTCATAGCACACGCGAAGAATAATTACGTCACCAAGTCCTACCTCGACAGCCTTCTCAACGCCACCGAGCAGGGCAGAAAGAAGGCTCGCACGAACAGTCACAATGCATCCCGCTCGATCTCACCCAACCGTGACTCGCCCTGTGAAACTGAAGAGCCTAATGATGGCGACACCTAAAACCACAACAAAGAGCCCGCAAAAACCCCTGCGCATCTGGCAATGGAACTGTCGGTCCTTCCGCCCCCGCTATGCAAACCTACAAGAATTCGTCAAACAGGACCAGCCCGATGTCATTGCGCTACAGGAAACCAACACCCGCAACATTCGACTTCAAGGATACACTGCTCATACACAAACCCAACGCACAGCCATCCTAACGAGGAAAACTCTCACAACGCAGCAACATGAAATGGAAGACATCCCCATCGAGCACACCCTAGTGGAGATCCTACCAGACAGAAAAACGCAGCAAAGCCTCTTTGTCGTCAGCATATACAGTCCTCCTCGGGACCAACTTCCGGAATTCGACCACTTTATTCGTGAACTCAGGAAACGCACGAAAGGCCATCAAGTTGTCATCATGGGAGATTTCAACGCCCCACACACAGCATGGGCGTATCCAAATACCACCAAGAAGGGAGCCCGCGTACACGATACTGCCCAACAACACAGGCTGACCCTCTGGAACGACCCGCTACAGGCCACGAGAGTCGGAAACAGTGTCTCCAGGGACACAAACCCGGACCTAACCTTCACATCGAACGTCCTCTGGGCCGAGTGGAGCCGACTCTCGGAGACGCTCGGAAGCGACCACCACATTCTCCAACTTGACATCGCCCACAACCGGAAGCAAACCAAGACTGGAGTTGCCCGACTAACAGACTGGAAGTCTTTCAGAGACAACCTCAGCGGCAACACAACAATCGACGACATTGACCATTGGCTCAAGGGCCTTCTCATCACCGCAGAACACCACACCAAGAACATCCAACTAAGCACCAACAGCCCCGCAGTCGACCCGCATCTCCTTCATCTCTGGGAGG
Organism: Dermacentor silvarum; assembly: GCF_013339745.2. Taxonomy (NCBI): domain Eukaryota; kingdom Metazoa; phylum Arthropoda; class Arachnida; order Ixodida; family Ixodidae; genus Dermacentor; species Dermacentor silvarum. The sequence continues at coordinate 218,684,820 of NC_051155.1, forward strand.
CCAAAAGAAGCCTCCTGAGGAGGTGGAAGAGGCAGAAACTGAATAGAAAACTTAAGCAACGAATCGCCCTTCTCACCATACAGGCCCAAAATTACGCGGAGCAACTTATTAGGCAAAATTGGCACACCTTTTGTGACAGCCTACAAGGAACACTCAGCACCAAGAAAACCTGGCACCTACTACGCGCTCTCTTAGCTACCGACCGCACCAAAATGCAACAACGGCAAGATCTGCGCAGACTAATCCACAACCACGCTGGATCGGAGCATGATCTCCTTCGTGAACTTCAGCAGAAACTTAGCTGCGACAAGCCCATTTCGTCGGTGAGCGGCAAGGCGTACGACGGCGCACCAAACGCAGACCTTGATCGACCATTCACGCAAGCAGAGCTCCACGCAGCCTTAGCCAAACTCACTAGAAACACTAGTCCCGGCAAGGACAGAATCACTAATAAGCTCCTACGCAACCTTCCGCAATCGGCCACAACAGCACTACTCCAGTACTACAACGACTGCTGGGAAAAGGGGGACCTACCAGCAGCCTGGAAGCATTCGGAGGTCACCATGATCCCCAAACCCAACAAACCCCTTCGCATCGAAAACCTCCGTCCCATCTCCCTCACGTCCTGCGTGGGCAAACTCCTCGAGCACATGGTGCACGACCGGTTAACCCCATACCTCGAGGACAACGGATACTTGCCGCACACCATGTTCGGATTCCGACAGCATTTGTCCACGCAGGATGTACTCCTGCTCCTCAAGGAAGACCTGCTCGACTACCTTGATCGCAGACGCAAATCATCAATACTGGCAGTCGACGTAAAGGGCGCATTTGACAACGTAAGCCACGAAGCCATCCTCCGCAACCTCGAAGATACAGGCTGTGGAGCCCGGATCTATAACTATATCAGCAGCTTTTTGACACACCGAACAGCAACAGTAGGCGTCTGCAATCTCCGCAGCGATAAATTTCGGCTACCCAACAAAGGAACTCCACAAGGATCAGTTATTTCACCACTCCTTTTCAACATCGCAATGATCAAGCTGCCAAAACAACTCAATGCCATCCCAAACCTATGTCATGCCCTTTACGCCGACGACATCACACTCTGGACCAAAGCACCTACTACTGGACAACAAGAACGCAGTCTACAAGAAGCCATCGACGCCATCGAAAGCTACCTCCGAGACTGCGGTCTCCAATGCGCAGCTGAAAAGTCGGAGCTTCTCGTGCTCAGAGCACGGACGCGAGGACGACCGCCCAACTATATCGAACCCGATCCTAGCGTCTTCCTCAACGGAACCCAAATCCCTACAGTCGACTCCCTTCGCGTACTCGGTCTTCACATCCACAAAGACGGATCAGGAGCGGCCACTCTTCCGCGTCTCCAACGTACACTGTCACAAGTTACGCACCTTGTCAAGAGGATAACCAATCACAGAAGCGGACTTAAGGAGGAAGACACGCTAAGGATAATTCAAGCTCTCCTAAATAGCCGTATCACCTACGGCACCCCCTACCTGACACTCAAACCGGCTGAAATCAAGAAACTGAATGTCATCATTCGAAAGGCAATCAAAGTAGCCTTGACCCTTCCACCCACGGCATCAACGGAGAAACTCCTCAAGCTCGGCGTCCACAATACGTGGGAAGAGCTCTCCGAGGCTCATAAAATCAGCCAACTAGAGCGGCTCAAGCTCACACCCACCGGACGTGAAGTTTTGCGCTACCTCAACTACAGTGAAAGCTACATTGCCGAAACAGACCAGAAAGCACGAATCCCACCCGCACTCCGTGAGTGTATCAGCGTTGCGCGCATACCGCGCAATATGCATCCGACTTACCATAAGGAGCGTCGGCAAAGCAGAATCCGCGCACTCAGCAAGAAATACGCGACAAACCCTGACACGAGGTACACCGATGCTGCCCGGTATATTCAACGAAACGCCTTTGCCATAAGTGTCACGGATCCCCAAGGCAATGAACTCGCCGCTGTCACCATCCGGGCAAGAGCCGCCGAGACTGCAGAGGAAACGGCAATTGCTCTGGCGATAACAACTTGCCCTGAAGTAGCCGTAATCCTCACTGATTCCCAAGCAGCAGCTCGCAACTATCAAAAAGGACGCATATCAGCAACCGCACTCAAGATACTTCAAAATCACATCGCACGCGCCCCGCTCCCCGACACCCACATCAACTGGATTCCAGGCCATCAGGGCATGACAGGAAATGAGGCGGCACACGCCGCTGCCCGCGAGCATACCAGCCGGGCTTTCCTGCCATTCCACACTAGGCCGGCCACCAACGTTGATGACATCGCTCTAAAGTTCTCGGAGATTCTGCAACACCAAAGACTCAGCAGAAGAACGTATCCATCACCACACAAGAAGCTGAGCAAAGAGGAACAAGTCATCCTCCGCCGCCTACAGACAAACACCTATGTACACGGAATAATCATGCACAGACTATATCCTACACAGTACTCATACACATGCACCCACTGTGACGTCCCAGACACCCTGCAACACATGGTCCAGGATTGCCCACTGCGTGACACATCCCCAGACCCCAGCTCACAAGCTCAACAAGACGACACAAGACACGAGGAGCAACCCAACTCAGCGCACTTCTCTACCACCACTGAAACGTGGGAGGCGAAGCTTTCCTCTGACGACCTGGACGATCAACGCAGTCTTGTCGCCCGGGCCAAGGAGGCAGCCCAAGCCAGAGGGTTCCTGGAATAAGGAATCCTCCCACATAGGGTGAACCGGGTCCTGACTCGGATTACCGTTTCGGAAAATAAAAGTTTATCTCTCTCTCTCTCACTCACTCACCGGTGTTTGTGAAATTACGCTCGAATTCGTGGATGACATTGGGAAGTTCGAAGCGTTTTGCAGCCACCGGTGCATTTCTGAAACTGGTGTAATGGCGTCTGATAATTTGCACGGTAGCGAAAGTGTGACGTTGCGTTCTCTGCCCCTAATAAAGAAATGCAAGTGGAACCGCTGGCGAGCATTGTCTGGTTTCTCAGCTCTGTTACTCAAACTTTTACCTGCTGGTATACAGCATCTTCAATTGCAGTCTTATATAGCCTCTATGATCGTCCTTTAGAAGGGTATATTGCGAGGCTATCAGCTGTGAGGAGCATCGAGGACAAGAATATAGCAGCTGGCAAAAAAAAATAAAAAAGACTAAAGCTGAAGTGTAAACACGACCGAGCATCACGGCCAAAGAGCCTGGCTGGTGCGTAATGAAGGGAAAAAATCTCGGGAGATTAATCCTGACGCCGCCTCATCGGCTCGCCGTTGTCGCATGCGTTCGATACCTCAAGTTAGCTCGGCGTCGTGGTTAGCAGCATCCGCCCGCCGTTTACGTTCCACAAGAAACACAAACATGTCACCAATAATTGAGAAACGCTTCAATACAGCGTCAGGATTAACCCACTGGTAAACACCGGGGCCGCACGTTTCAGCTTCACCGGTGAACCATCTGTACGGAGTGCTTGGGCGGCGTTTTTTGTAGTGCTTACGTTAATGGCGACAAGACGGGTCAAAGCTAGCAGCTACCGTTGAAGCCTAGCAACGCCTGGAAACACTGATACTAACAATACGGCAGGGAAAGCGCTTATCCGGGAAAAGTAGTGCTTTAACGGGATATCAAACAACTATCTAAAAGCATTCCACCCTTTTGCATTATATGGAAGGGCAAGTGACTTATGCTTTTAGCGCCTGTCAATGTGTCGTTCTACCACAATGCCACACTGGCGTAAAACGCGGAAAGGTACTCTTTTTTCTGACCTCCGCAAGGGCGAACAACCATACGACGGTATCTTAATATAGAAGGGAAATGAGGAAAACTTGCGCAACACAAGGGTGCTCGACGTCACGGGTGTGCACAGAGGTGCAGGATTTCCGGCCGGTGCTCTTACGCGTGTCGCCTTTTAGCAAAAGAAAAAAAAAAGAAAAACGAAGAAAGGTAAGGAAACTCTGGCTCTATCACAGGAAATGTGAAAGGTCATGTACCCTTCGCTACACAACATACTGAAAGCGGAAGTTTCGCGAAGTTCGACACTGCTGTCACCAATATTAGGACAGGGGTCAGGAAATGAGCATTGGGAAAACTTTCGGCGTCTGTGATAGGTAACAGGAGGGCGTAGTACTGTTTTACTGCAGGGAAGAAGGATAATAAAACGAAGTGAGGGAGAGGATGAGGGAGGAATAGGGAAGAATAGCGGAGTTCAGCCAGTATATGGTCGTCTGTGTTGCGCTTTCATACTATGCATCACCAAACCTGTGACGTCACTACGAAGCAAACCAAAGCTGGACTGAGAATCTTGATTGCGTCACGCGCACTACCAAGAGAAGACGCTATTTCTTCAGTTCCTCATTGGTCTGGCTTGTTGTTAAGGCAGCGACGCTGTGATGGTGTCGCAGGCCGGTGCCTTCGCTTTTGGCGATTCCTTCAGGTCTGTCAGTGTGCACAATAAAAGTTTCTTCGTGTTCCAGGAGTGTTCTTGACCTGGCTCGACCAAAAAATTTAACAGCTCTCTTCCCTGTACTGGAATGAGGGGCAAAGGCAACTAAAGATTATAGAAGGAGATCGCGCAAGTGAAATAAAAAAGAAAGAAAACTTAATAGGGAAGAAAAAGTGCATACATAACGCGACACACTACGCGAAAACTCCGTCTGTTACAAAGTCTGCCTGTCAGGGAAGATAATTTTTGGACACTAGCCCAGATCTTGCTCGGAACAGAGCGCCTTAAACGCATGGCTCTGCTTCCAGAACAACGAAGCGACGCGTTTGAAGCAGCCCTTTTGCGCTCCAAGCACGTTCGCTTTCGATGTTGCCTGGGTGGAGCGTTGAAATATGATGGCAAATATTTCGAAGTAGGGGGTTTGCAATATTTTAAAAATATAAAATGGGCATTAAAATGTGACGGCCTCCAAATCTTCCATATAAACAATTACCCCCAAGGTTCAAATAAAAATGGCAATAAACAAACTTTTTTAATTAATCCTCTGAACCTCACGTTCTTAATGGCAAAGTATGTCCATCGTGCCTTAAGACTCCTCTGCAAAAACACCAGGTTCTCTACGATCATAGTCGTTTCATAGAAAATCTGTATATGGCACAACAACTTGCAGGGTGCTCCGCAACGACAGTTTCGGGTTTTATCAAGAATGACAGCGCCAATTTCGTTTAAGTATGTAGTTTTTCTCCTTTGTCTCCCCCGTCTCTAGTATTGTCCTCAAAAGGCTTCCAGGTCGCTCTGTCCTGGAAGCCTTTTGAGGACAATACTAGAGACGGGGGAGATAAAGGAGAAAAACTACATACTTAAACGAAATTGGCGCTGTCATTCTTGATATAGTTCACGAAATCATGGCTTCCCGAAGTAGGCTTTACGAAACAATGAGCGTCAAAACAAAGTTGACTGATAGCATTAAAGTCACATTACTGAACGGCGAACCTAATTTAAAGTCCCAATCTCAGCATTTTCCCGTCAGTGTATTATTCTGCCATTTTCTTTAAAAAAAAAACGCTTTCAGAAATTCTAAAAGGCAGCATTTATAATTTTCATTAGTCGGCACTCATTTGTTGCACTTCTTTGATATGGGCCTCGTGCAAGAAGGCAATGACAGAGCCAGGCTTTCTCATCATCCTTCACTCCACTCCATGTCATATTACCATATTACCATTTTGCCACTTTAAAAACCCTTTTGCGCCACGCGCATATTTGTTTCAGGGCAGGAAAAGTATGTGTAATTCCTCAGTTATTCCATTACTGCGCAACATCTGCTAAATACATAAAATCCATAGGAGCCATAGCATCCTTTAGGTACACCGTGCATTTCAAGTTCTGTAAAACCATGTTAAAAAGAAAAACAAGAAAAAATGAACCACGCAATGTTAAGACAAGGATGCTTGGCACGCTTTTCCCAAAGCAGATGGCTTAGGACGCTGCAGGTTTCTGTCCCTCGAGCTCGGTTTTCAGAATTTGTGAGTACGTTGTTTCCCAGAAACTTGAAAACAATAGAACAAGAAAGGGCGAAAGCCTTCGTTCTAAAAAAAAAAGAAATAAAAAAAGTAATTCTTTGTGAAAAGTCTTACGATTACATTTTGGCACAAAGAATAGCTTCGATTCTCAAGAGCGTTACACAGACCCCATTTTTGTGCAATCTCTCTTTTTGTTTATTTTTCTCGAGCTCTTTCTAGTAATAAAAGTCACTATGGCTGACGCAACACCAAGCGCTTAGGAAAAGAGCAGCTGCCATCCATGAAAACGTATATTTGATCAAGAGTGTTGATGAATATTCATATAATTCAGTACCCTACGGGCCCTATAATGAGAATTAAATAGTGGGGAAGGGACGAAGGTACACATTTGAATACTTAAAATATGTAAGCACATAAAACTTATATTATGCAGTAGTTAACGGAACATAAAAGCAGTCCACGCTTGTTTTGGAATATTGAGCTTGAATACAAAAACCGCAGAGAAGTCCTTGACAACATAGGAAGAACAATTAAAGTAATTCTCATACGATGACACAGGACGTTAAAAATGAAGATACATAAAAAAAAATTCTTGAACACATTACGAAACAAGCGGAAGGCTACCCTGTTTTAGATAGCTTTGAAGTGACTGAAGAAAAGAAACTGGCTCTTTCATGACGGTAACGCTGGATCGCAATGAGAGACAGAGAATAAACTTTAATCAAAAAAGCACGCGAGCGTAGGTAGCTCCTCCGCTCTGCAGTGGGTGGTCCCGTCAGTTCAGGAATCCAGCGGCCTTAGCTGCCCTTCTCGCTCGGTTGACCAGGTTGAGCTGATCCGTCGAGTCAGGGCTGGACAGCGCTGCCTCCCATTGCCGTGTGGTGGGGTGCGTTATGGGTGTGAGCTGTGGTGTGTTTGCGCAAGCGCATACCATGTGGTAAAGCGTTGCACATTGATCGCAGCGTGGAAATTTATAGAAATACAGCCCTGTGTGTATGGCGTGGTAAAGACTCAAATGTGGATGTGTGTTTGTTAGGAGTTTTCGCCATATTACGGCTTCCTCTCGCGTCAGAGCATTATGCGGTGGGGGTAGTGTTCTTCGTGAAAGGCGATAGTGTTGTAGAATGTGCCTGCAGGCTAATGGTATATGGGCTGTGAATGGAACTGCTCGGCGCGGTCATCTCGCGGCACCCGGTGTGCATGCGCTCGGGCGTAGACGTGTGCCTGCTGATTGCCGCGTAAGGACTCATGCCCCGGAGTCTACACGATTTTTATGTATGGTGGCAGCTGGTGCGCTCCATTCAGAATGTGATGTGCGGCCCTTGAAAGTTTGGCCCTGGAATAATTTGTGGATGCCATCTGTGAGTCCGTCAGAACTATGACGTAATAACAGTGCGGTCTCGTCGTGATGGTTAACACTATCGCTAGTTCCTCTGCCTCCGCAGCGCTCACTCTGGAAAACAACGACGCATTTATTTCAGTCCCGTGATTGTCGACTACGCTGGTGACGAGTGCGGTGCTTCTTGCGGTGCTGGCCGCGTCTACGTACAAGACATTGGGGTGGTTTCCATACTTTCTTGCGAGCACCTGTGCTCGGACTTCTCTCCATCCGATGTGGAAGTTTGGGTGCATGTTCCTGGGAATCGGTGAGACGTGCATAGTTTCCTGTATTCGTGCTGGGATTTTGGTCAATGCGCTGGTCTTCCGTACAGAATATCCAAGACGCTCCAAGACGCAGCGTCCCGCTATTGTGCGTAGTAGTCTTTCCTTCTGGCTTACCGGATGGGCCTCTATGATTTCCCGTGCGTTATTGTACACCCTTGTCTCCTCGAGGCGAAAAGTAGCCATTCCGGGTGGGAGTCCGAGCGCTTGCTTATACGCCTTCCGTATCAGCCGGTCGAGTACCTCGACTTCGGCGTTACTGAAATTTAAATATCGTGCCGAGTACGCAATACGGCCCACAATCAGAGCCTGCACTAGTCGGAGAAGGCCCTGTTCCTTGAGTCCCCTCTACCTGCTGGTAATTCGTTGAATCATGCACAAGATCTGCCTGGTCGTGTGTTGCAGCTTCTGTATGGTGTATCCTCCACCCCCGTCCTTTTGTAAGTCTAAGCCGAGGATCCGAAGTCTGTCTAACAGGGTAATTTCTCTAGAACCTATTCGCAGGTGGATGGTTGGTGCCGGGGCTGTTGATCGTCCTCGTGAGCGCTTTTCGATTATGAGGAGCTCCGACTTCTCCGGCGCGCATTGCAGTCTGCATGTCTCCGCGTAGCTTGCTAGGACGTCAACTGCCTCCTGTAATGCCTCTTGTTGTTCTCCTATGGACCCTCCGACCATCTGTATCGTGATGTCGTCTGCGTACAAGGCATGTCTGATCCCGGATATTTTCTTGAGTTGGGCTGGGAGTTTCATCATGGCCACATTTAAAAGTGTCGGCGACAGCACTGCTCCTTGTGGCGTTCCTCTGTTAGGTGTGTCTATTCGCTGTGACCTCACATTTCCCAGCCCTATTGTGACTGTGCGATCTGTGAGAAAAGCCCTCACGTAGCTGTACGTTCGTCGGCCGCAATTCGTGTCACTGAGATTGGCTAGTATGGCCTCGTGCCCCACGTTGTCAAAGGCTCCCTTTAGGTCTAGTGCGAGAATTGCTTTTGGGCATCACGGCGTTGCTGCAGTCAGAGCTGCAGAAGCACGTCTTGCGTTGACAAGTTGGGCCGAAAACCAAACATCGTGTACGGCATCAGTTGACGTTCTTCGGGATGCGTCTGTAGCCTGTCTAAGATAACACGTTCCATCAATTTACCGAGGAAAGACGTAAGCGAAATGGCTCTTAGGTTCTCCAGGCAGGGCGTTTTTCCGGGATTTGGTATCAGCTTAATCTCCGCATGCTTTAATTCCGGTGGTAAAGTCCCTCTGCTCCAGTGCGCATTTAAGAGTTCCAGTATTGCCTGCACGGTTGCATCGTCCAGGTTACGTAGCAAATTGTTGGTGATTCCGTCCTTGCCAGGAGTGGTGTTTCGAGTGAGTCTTGCGATCACTCGTGTCAGCTCGGAACGCGTTGTCCCGGTCGAGCTCGCTGTTTTCCAGTCCGGCGTAGTCAGCCGCTGGCTTTGCACCGAGTATCGTCTGGCCAATATATCTACATTGTAAGGCACACAATAGCTGACCGTCTGTGCCTTCGAAGTTGTGTAGTACTCGGCTCATCGTGTGCTTGCTTTCTCTCTTGCTCTGGGTCGGATCTAGGAGGTGTCTGAGTATGGTCCACGTCTTCGCAGTGCCCAGCGTTCCTTGGAGGCAGTTACAGAACTGGTTCGTGCAAGTTGCTCTGCGTAGCGCTCTGCCTCGTCCGTTAGTTTAGCAATGCGTATTTTTAGCTTACGGTTGTGCCACTGCCTTCGCCATCCTCGAAGCAGACTGTGGCGCGCTTCCCACATGTGTAAGAGGCAGGGATCCACTGCCGGATTGTCCGTGGTGAGTGCAACCTCCTTGAAGTGTTTGGCTGCCGATTCCTGCAGTTCTCTAAACCAGGCCTCTAGATCAGTTATCGCTTGGGCTCCTTGAGTTTCTCTTTCGCTCCGGAACTTCGCCCAGTCCGTGATTTTGGTGGAGCGTATCTTTCTTCTTGGGAAGTTTCCCATGTGTGCCGAGATGTCAAGTATAAAGTGGTCGCTCCCTAGCATCTCGTTAGTGTTTTCCCACTCGATGTTCCGAAGTCTGGACGCGAGCGCAAGATCGGAACAGGTGTCGCGGGCCGTGCTGTTGCCTGCCCTCGTTGGATATGCCGGATCCGTCACTATCGTAAGTCGTTGGTGTTGTATGACGTTGTACAAGGTTGTTCCCTTTTTGGTATGTCTAACGTACCCGTACGCCTCGTACGCCGCGTTGAAGTCGCCTAATATGAGGAGGCCGTTTTGTCCAGCTAGCTGCTTCGCTTGCTGCACCAAGTTGTCTAGGGGTCCCAGCGTTTCCTTCGGCGAACTGTATATATTAAGTATAAAAACGTGTATGTTTCTCCTGCTCTGCGGCACTATTTCCGTGATCCGTGGTCTATAGCAGTGACGTGTTTGCTCGTGAGTGTGGCCGTACGTGCTTCTGTTGTCGCATGAGTGTGGTACCCAGTGATTCTTCGTGATTTCCTTGTTTACTGTAAGGCTATTACATCCGGTGGTGTGTCTTGTTTGGCAATGTACTGCAGCAGCAGCGTCGCCCTCTTGTGAGTGAAGCCACGAAAATTCCACTGCCAAATGGTGATGCCTCCGTTCTGATCATTTGATTTTCTAGCCATTTTGATCCTCTTGTAGCATTTGCTGGAGGGCTGCCTCTCTGTGTGGATAAACTCGCGGCTTCTTGTGGCGTTGATTGTTTACCAGAGGGGTGAAAATCTCGTGCAGATGCGTTATCATCTGTCGGATCTCGTCGAAGGCCTTCTCCATTTGCAGATGTAGCTCTTGGATGGCTTTCCGGTTTTCATGAATACCTTTTTCGCAGGCTGTTTCTCGCGCATCGATTGGTTGGGCTGTCAGATTCGGCTCGGGCGGTGTCTCAGTGATCATTTCCTCGACGGTCTCCTGCACTACCGAGGCAGTGGACGCGCGCTGCGGCGGCGGTGTTCGGGGTTCGGATGAACTTTCTTGCGCTGGTGGCTTGTTTCGGCTTCGTTCCTCCTTTAGCTGTGCGCGCACTTCGGCTATCTCTACGCGCAGTTCCTGCACTAGGGCCGCAAGCGCCTGTAAACATGTTGTTCGTGGTTGTGTGTGCGTCTCGTGATGGTTGTATGTGTGGCTTGGTTTTGTCATTTTGTCTCTGTGACTTAGGCAGCGTTCTGCCCAGCTCACCTGTTGTTCCTTGGAGGTCACGTGACTAGGGGGTTTTTGACCTACTGCCTGACCTGGTTCGGCTCTTGGACCTGGTTCTTCTCTCGGATCTGGATCTGCTGCCGCCTCGCTGTTGCGATGCCGCCCTGGGTCTGGATCTGGAGCGGGTCCGGGATCAGGATCGCTGTCTGCGGCCCTTGCTCGGTTGTTCCGTCGTGGTGTTGTCTTTGTGTACCGGTTCCTTGGGTGGCCTGTGCGACGAGCTTGGCGCTGGTAGCAGGCTCTTGGGGCAATCTTTCGACGCCGTCACGTGATTGCAGTCGCACAACTAACATTTCAGTTTGCAGTCACGTCCATCACTATGCTCTGCTGCACCGCATCTTTCGCAGGTGGGTTTGCCCGGGTGCTGGCAAACGTCGGTTCGATGCCCCATTTGATGGCACGCGTTGCATACCTTGACCGTGTGTCGATAGTGTAGGCAGCGTAGCTCGCCTCCGTCGAAGGTGATGTACCTGGGTACCATTCTTCCCTCGAGAGTTATCAATGTGGTCGCACATGGCCCTAGCATCCGCGCTTGTAGGATTTGTAGTTTGGTTGCATACAGCCCGCGCATGAGCTCCGCGTCCGTTGTTGCCTGAGGGATGCCATGGGCCACTCCACGAGTTGAATTCGCCGGTGGTGCGATGTATGTTGCCGCTGCATACTCCTTGGCGTCGAGCTGCACAGTGTTGATGTCTCGTATCCTAGCTGCCATGTCTTCGCCAGAGGTGCTCACTATACTGCGATGTTCTGCTTGCTTTCTATCCGCACGATAAGGTTCTGGGTCGGGGTGGTGCGTGGGTATCCCCCCGCCGTGAGTACTGCTTGGGCGATGACCGGGGTCGGCGACTTTGAAAAGACGCGACCTTCCCTTGACCTCAGTATTACTTTCAGGTGCTGCTCCGGGAGCGGTGGTAGTCTGCGCGGCGAGCGCTGCTGTGCCTCGGGAGCCGGGTCGGAGTTCATGGGTACTTCCTTGCTGCGTTGTTTGCGCCTTTTGACTGTCAGCCAGTCACCTGCGCAGCCGGTGGATTCTTCTTGTGGTTGCGAGGTAGAAGCATCAACCTCTATGGCGGTTTTTATAAGCTTCGAGTGCCGGGGTGGGGCTTACCCCTTAGTACTGACTAGGCCTAGCAGAGCGGTCTCCGCTTGCGAACTCTCGAGGCTCCACAGGACCGATAAATGTGACTGACAGCCTGGATCTTGGTCTCTACGGACGTAGTCCAACTTGCTGCATCGAATGGCACTATTTCAAAGGTTTGGGATGACTTGGCCTGGAAATGGCGTTTCTTTAACCGGGAGCCCATGCAAGCACGGTCGCTTGCTTGCTTGCTTGCCTTCAAAAGTGGCTCGCACCCACTATGGGGTATTGGCCGCTCCTCGCTGACTTCTTCTTCTTCCTGGACTGCAATGAGTCCCACTCTGTATATGGTAAAGCTAACGGCGAGTTCTGATATTTATTCGTGCGTGCAAATGTCAGGCAAGCTTTGTAGCAATGGTTAAGGCGTGATGAGGTGTGAGATGCTGGTAGAACATGCGCAAGCGCAAACGAAGAGTTGCTACGGAATAGTGAATGAAAGCATTATAGCCGGGAAAGCTTCCTGGGCATAGTAAGTGGGTTGAGATTTAGGGATTCTTTGAAAGCGGATATGCTTTGATACCGTGAATATGATGACACAATGAAATGGGCTGCCTTGTTCGTCACTGGTTTGAGCATGTTTGTAAGATGAGCTTGGTGGGAATGACTTATAATGGAAGAAAATTGCAAAGACCGGATGATTGAAATGTATGTAAGAAGGCTGGTTTATTTATCAGCAAGACATAACCGAAGCTTCAGATGTCCCGGATTTTTAAAGGCATTAGAAGAGATGTGCTCTATATGGGCTGTATAGTTTGGATTCGAAGGAAAAATAACACCTATATATTTGTGTGATAAAATGGAATAGAGAGTGACGCCATCTATCCTGTATTTTACATACAGTAGAAGTATTACCAGCGGAGGAAAGTAAACATGTTTACTTTTTGCACGTTTATATCCGTTTACCATATTTTACACAATTCCCAAGGCAAAACGAGATCCATCTTTAGAGTGTTTATGTCCGAGGGGTTAGCTATTGTTTTACAGACTACAGAGTTTTCGACAATAATACTGGTTGGAGAAGTTATATTGAAAATGATGTGATTAATATATATTAGAAGCAGTACATAAACTAGTAGGATATATATATAGTTCGCTTCTTATGATATGACTAATGCAAATCGGGCCCCTCGATTTGCTTTTTTTCTCCATTCTTACAACTAACAAATAACTATAGGCCGTACTTCCAGAGTTGGTGCCCGTACGGACATTACGAGCCCAGCTTTTGTTTGCGTTTATCAGTCTGACATACTCCTGCAAGTATTAGGGCGCGGAAACTTCTCCATTATTTCGTGCCTTAATACCTATAGAATGCTTGTGATTGGCGTTAATGAGTGCCGTGATTGTTGTTATTTTCTTCTTGCTTTGTATATTTTCTTTTCTTTTCTGAGCAATATACATTTGAGATATTGAAATAGCGACCCTAGCCTACCTACCTCTACATTTCAGGAAATCGTCATAAGCTCATTGTTAGATTGGTTGATTCATTGTTGAGGTTGGCTGACTGTTGTTTAAGAACAGAAGAATCTTAAGAGCGTGCGTTTCGCAACAACACAGCGTAGGATCACAGGCTTTCCTTTCCTTTCAATTCTCGATTCAAAGAACGCCTCGTTCGGAAGAACAAATCGTGACTCGCTCATACCTTCGTAGCGGCCTTGTACATCGTGCGCGGTTGGCCAACGCACATTTCATAGTCGTCGCTCTTGTGTTCTCCCGTGGCCTGCAGCTGTGTTTTCTACTTGAACTACCGCGAAGTGAGCAGAACGTTTCGTACTGTTTGTGGCTAGGTGTCCCTTTGCCAACATATAAATTGTTTTCTCGTTGCGATCGCCGACAGTTCAATCTTCGGCAGGTTCAGCTGCGACGTGGATTTCGTGCAGAATCTGCGCGTGTGTCGTCGTTGTAGAGCAATGAAGCAAGTGTCACGTCACGGGCTTAACAGAGCAGACAATCATCCGCTATGTCAACAAAAGGTTCTGGATTCGGGTCCCTATCCTTGCGCAACACTATATACATTGACTGATTTAGTTCTTGAAGGGTACGGCTCTGATGGAAGAGTGCCACAACACTTCATGCCACGTCTGGATTATTGATTCCCTTTACGTTTTTCGGGCTCCTCAATTTGACTGACCAAACCAGTCAAGTGAACCAGACTAGTTCACTACACTGGGCTAACTTAGAACGTAGACTAACAAAAATAGAATGTCGAATAATAACACAAAACGTAGACAAAAAAAACAACGTAGGCTTACTATCATCCCAAGCCACAGTCTCCCTATTCGCTTTGGTTTACAGCATCAAACCGTCAGCAGTAACCTTGTGATCCCAGAAGAAAAAAAAATTACCCCTACAAGTTCTAGGAACAGACGAAATTTTTCATTATTCGTTTTATCAACAAGACTTGATGCTCACCCACTTCCCTACAAACCTTTTCAGGCTGGCGAATTGGTGACACAATACAAGGCGAATAAAACCTAGTTGTGAGTCATCGCTACGTCTGTGTATTTCTTCGTCTGGCATCCCGTCTTGTTGCGCTGTTTTATACCCCTGTCACACGGGCACTCGAAATTCTTTTGAGCAAAAAGACTTCTGCCGAAAAAGAGTTTCACCCGCAGACACACGACAGGGAGCGATCTCTTTTTCAGAAGCGGTCTTTTCTGGAAGAGGAGTTTGCCGATCTCCTTTACGGCCGAAAAGGAGTAGCCTCGAAACCAGTGCGCACGAGCAATTATCATATATGAAACAAAATAATCGAATGCGTAATTTTCTGTCGCCTAGACTCATCATAAAAAATAATTTTATGTCTCGCAGAAGGTGTAGTAAACCCAGTAATGCTCATTTTCTTCTGTACTCTCGTAAGCAGGTCGAACGGGTTGGGGATGTCACGTGATGACGCTCTTTAAACTACTATAATAAATCTTTATATTAACGTTTCTTATGTGAAATTTAATTGAAAAACGTGTAAACAATAAGTTTTCGCTTTATATTTTGAGCTAAATAAGTTTTTTTGGCCGATATTGTTTCGAACGCTAGCGCCACGCTTTCGGTAGTGTGTCCAGAAGGAAACACTAAAAGGAGATCGTCGGCTGCCGTGTGTCTGCTGCGCAACACCTCTTCATTCAAAAGTCTTTCGACTTGGTAAAAGACCGCTTGTGTAAAAGACTTTTTGCGTGCTCGTGTGACAGAGGTATTAGAAACCCAAGATACAGAAGCGAGCAGAAAAATAAATGTGGAGAGTAAGGAGATAAGTGCTCTACATTACTTATACCCTGTGATTCTTTGGAGCTCGTTTCTATCGTCCAAATATGTGCCAACTCGCCCTACAATGCGTATTGGCTAAATGAAAGAATAGGGCTTAACGTCACATAGCAACAGACGAGATACACAGAAACCGTAAGGAGGGGGTTCAGGTAGCATTTCGAACATTTATGGGAATTCCTCAACGTGCAAGTAATTTCTAAGTACACGAACATTATTTCTGGAATTATTCCTCGTTTTTTTTTTCATTACGCCCCCATCGAAATGCGGCCCTCGCGTGTGGGAGTCCAACCCACGATCTAACAAGAGCTTCGCCGCTACTGAGACAGTGCTGCGCGCGGGTGCCATGGAGAGAAAGTGCAAGCAAACGATCACTGTGAGTGCTGAGTGCGCTGATGCTCGCCGCGGAGTGTAAAGGACGATATCCATAGCAACGTAGAGAATATAAAAATAAAGCAGGACAATCATGAAGAACAGTTCAACTACAGAGACCTTTTGCCAAGACGCGAAGCATCTGAGGCCTTGGAAAAGAAAGAACACTCAAATTCCGGTCTGCTGCCGGGAGCGTTGAAGCCTGAGCGAAAAGAGCGGCGGCTACAAGGTGGGAATCTGTTGCTCCGGTGAACTTATCATCGGTTTTCTAGTGGATAAAAGGGCCCATATCGGTCCTGGCGATCGTTTACCGTAACCCGCCAGCCAGCTGTCGTCGAGTCAAAGGCCATGTTCCTCTTTGAAGTCGTAGTGACCGGATTGCCTGTCCGGACAGACCGTTTATCGGTGGATTCAAGTCAGCGCACTAAAAATGGCTAAATAAGTCCGCTACATCGAGCAGCGTCTGTGCGTGGTGCTCCGGTTGGTTCGATACGACATAAAAAGAAAGCGGGGGGGTAACAGGAGCGCCAGAGGGGGCGACGGAGCGTCGTCATCCGAAGTGATCTCTCTAAATAAATATAGTCGGAACAACACGTGACACAACCTAACACACGATAATGTGCACCACATTTAAGATGCCGCGCCAAGATGATTTTGCTTTCTTTTGCTGCAGGCTGGGACTATTTTTATATTTCTCCCCCTCGTTCTGCTATATTATTATTAGTAGTAGTATTATTATTGTTAGTGTAGCAGTAGCAACTACTACAACTACAACTTTTCATCCGTATAGAGCAATATAACTGCATGGAAAAGACGAACCTTGTGCAGTCGGGCACATCGCAGGCATCTGAAATTTCTACGCCAGGTTGCAAGTTCTAAAATCAGCTAGTGAACTGTCGCCATTGGAAAATTTTCATTTAGTTTTACGTGGCTCTTATTTCTTGCCTTCTGCGCTATAATTTGTGGCGTCGGCCTTTGTGAGCCTATTAAAAAAATAAGAAAACGCTATCAATCGTTGTTTTTCTGGAAGCAGATATTAGTATAAACTGCAGTGGAAATAATATAATATTTTCTTTTTAAATAAAGCACATACCTTTTGTAGGCATTAATTTTAATAAATGGTTTCAAGTATCAAGATTTTCTACTGAATTCAAGTTTCGAGCTTCGAATATATTTCGCATTTCAAGATTTCCTTGTTCCCGATATAGACATTGTTCACCATCGAACAACAATGCGACTAACACGTCTGTGGCGCTTTCTTCATGCACCAGTCACCATGTTGAATGAGGTGGGCCGCCCTGAAACGGCCTGTGTCGAAAGAAGCACATCTTATAGAGGCAAGGCAAATTGGTTCTGCGGCGTTCTTATATACGATACCTTCTATGATCTTATAATACACCACGTGTAAGTTTCTTGGCAATCACGTAGAGGCATAGTGTTATGCCTAAGGAAGGAGTGAGAAGTCATTCCGAAAGGTAATCAAAATTTGGTTTCCATGATTAACTGCACTCACGCAACTTTGCGGATCATAGAGGAGAGGTTCCCATGACGGCACAACCCTTCCCTTTTATTGCGATAGCAATTATATGGACACTCAAAGCGGATTTCTGCCGTCACCGTCGCCGTCGCCGTGAGGTTCCGTATGACGTCAAACGGCGATGAAATCTTCGCCGCGCGCCCTATGCTTTATGTGCGAGAGAAAGCGCGCGAGGGACGTGCACTATCATGGGAGCGAACGCACGCGGGAGAGCAAACGCGCGTTCTGCGCCGTGCTCGCTGAAGGGCTGCAGAATTAAGCGTCTCTTTCCTCCTTTGC
This sequence comes from Dermacentor silvarum, assembly GCF_013339745.2. Taxonomy (NCBI): domain Eukaryota; kingdom Metazoa; phylum Arthropoda; class Arachnida; order Ixodida; family Ixodidae; genus Dermacentor; species Dermacentor silvarum. The sequence goes on from NC_051155.1 coordinate 218,702,251, forward strand.
AATCACCACATATATATATAGGGCAAACGCGACTTCTTCCGTCGCGCGAAAGGCCGTGGGGGGACGGGAGGGAGGGCAGGTGACATTTAGCTGCGGCACCAAAAGCGTATTTATATAAAAACGTTGCGAGGCGAGAAGGTGGTAAAGACTTCGACGCTGCTCGACGAGTGTCCCGTTCTGATCTCGTAGAAAACCTCCGAGCCGCCCCCAGAGGCACCGGAAACGGTCACAACTCCGCGCGG
>NC_051155.1:218702592-218707592 GCF_013339745.2 Dermacentor silvarum
GAAGCTAGGAAAGGAAGCATTATATGCCAGCTTTTTGAAGCTTCTCAAGTGCGTGTGTGTGTGCTTATTTTTAATTTTTCAGATGAATTTGAATGAACTTGTCGAAGTGCAGATACAATCTTATTTCCTTATTTCTCATTTTTTTTTCTGTAGGACATAGAGAAATAGAAAAGCTGAGGTACTCTCTCTCAATCTTTGCACTGCAACTCATGTGTTGGCACTGAATGGAACGCAACGAATTCAGATAAATTTGTTCAAGAGAGAGAGAAACCAAGTTGGAATTCTGTGTTGCGCTTCCGGAAACACTTGTGCTCAGAGCTAGGGCGCCAGTGAGCGCGGCTGGCTGTGGGGAAGTGAGTAGTTTTTGCCGCCTTCGAAGTCTTCACAGCGTTCCTTACAAACGGTGCATTAGATGGCGGTCCCAAGTAAGTGATACGAGGGCACATGACTGTACCAACCCAGTAGTCGACCGGCAGGTGACTGCTGTCGGCGACGCTTTTCGTCGACCACCAACACCGAACTGCTGCAAACGCTACCAGCTCGGCTGAAATATGACAAGCTATGGCATTCTGGGTCAAAATATGCACTCTCTGAGAATGGCAAACATCGTAATATTTCTGCATCTTGCATTCTGCAGACATAATATAACGACGACCCAGGCGCTTTCAGCGTGTCAAAACGCAGAAAGCGTTCTTGCCAATGAACTGTCTGATTTGGCTCGGCGGCGTAATTGGCTTCGCGCGGGGAATTAATGTACTGCCTCTCTCTCTCGCGCGTGCGCATCTGTGTATGCGTGTGTATGTGTACACGTGTGTGTACGTGTGCGTGTACGTGTGTGCGTATACGTGTGTGCGTACGTCTGTGCGCCTGTGTGTGTGTGTGCGTGTGTGTGCGTACGTGTGTGCGCCTGCGTGTGTGTGTATGTGTGTGTGTGTGCGTGTGTGCGTGTGTGTGTGTGTGTGTGTGTGTGCGCGCGCGTGTGCGTGTGTGTGTGTGTGTGTGTGTGTGTGCGTGTGCGCGTGTGTGTGTGTGTGTGCGTGTGCGCGTGTGTGTGTGTGTGCGTGTGCGCGTGTGTGTGTGTGCGCGTGTGTGTGCGTGTGCGTGTGCGTGTGCGCGTGTGTGTGTGTGCGCGTGTGCGCGCGTGTGTTTGTGTGTGTGTGTGCGCGCGTGTGTGTGTGTGTGTTTGTGTGTGTGTGTGTGCGTGTGTGTGTGTGTGTGTTTGTGTGCGCGTAGCGCGCGCGCGCGCGCGCGCGCGTGTGTGTGTGTGTGTGTGTGTGTGTGTGTGTGTGTGTGTGTGTGTGTGTGTGTGTGTGTGTGTGTGTGTGCGCGCGTACCAGTGTTGCAGTATGGGCACCCCCATTCCATTACAATTCTATTCCGGAGAATTCGAACTTTCCGCAATTCCATTCCTTTCAATTCCTCGAAATGAAAAAACTTAGCCCATTCCCACTCAGGGAGTCGCCAAGCAATTCAATTCCATTCCTGTAATTCCTCAACGTAGGAAAACATCTTGATAGTTTTATCGAGTTACCGACGAACGCACCATAAAGCTGCATGATGTCATCAGACGCGTTGAGAACTGCAATATTATGCAAAACACGTTACCAAGGTCGAGGAAAAGTAGCTGGGTGACATATACCTGATACAGTACAGCCACCCTACTAATTTTCATAGGGGCAGTTCTCCCGCTATCTACAGTATTTGCATGGTCAGCATGTTTTCACGGCTTGTGATGTTTTAATGTTGTTTAAGCTTAAATGTGTTAATGCTAAAATGACTACACAGTGTATTTTTATGCTGAGAAAAGTAGTGTTCATGCAGACCTTATATTATGGCGTCGTCAAGAGCAGCCTTTCGATTAACAGCCCCAGAACGGCGCCTAGCGATGAAGGCCGACGTTATCTTCGGCTGGCTTGGCAGCCCTTTCTCTTGTTGCGTGTACTCACGTTCGTTCTTTCTTTTTAGGTGCCGAATCAAATTAGATGAAACTCCGACGACAGCATGTATAGTTTCGGAGCAAAGCTTGCAGCGTGAAGCTTGTTTGTTTTCTTCACGGGTAATTTCAAAAGGTTGTTTCCGATGTGCCATGGTGGCGGACTGGGTGCAGGAGCCAGTGTGGCAGTGCGTTATGGAAACGTTTTTTTTTTTTTTATTTGCAATAGAAGGCTAGAAAGGAGTGTGGGGGTGGTGGCACAGAAAGCCGAGGGGGATGCTTCGAAGCAGTGTCTATCATTCACAGTATAAGCGAACTACTAGATGAACCGTTGGACTTCTCTAGCCGCCAACAGGCGCCAGTGCGGTGGCGGCGCCACCAGGACCTCCCCTCCCTCCCTCCTCCCCCCCCCCCCCCACCCCTTCCCCCACCTTAGAACAGAGCGAACGTGGGTTTTGTTCGGCGCTAATCGTTACGTCGGGGTTCGAGGCGCCGCCGCCGTGGCCGCAGTAGCTGCCGGCAGTAGCAGGCGGTCGGGGCGAAGGCGTCGCCGACGTAAAAGACAAAATGATAAGGCGTAAGGGGGGGAGTTTGCCGCCACCGCTCGACGGATACCAACGGGATAGAGCCGCGATTACGCGAAGCATCGAGACAAACTTCGGAGCAACTCAGTCTATAAGGACATAATTGTGGTAGGTGCGCTGCTTCTAAATGTAGCGTACTTGTAATCAGCCAAGCCATTTTAAAAATACTGCTTTATTGTTAAATACGAGGCTCTGACTTACTAATGTTTGAACGTGGCCTTGTTGTTTCTTCAGGCTATTTTGACAAAAACCGCTCGCAGACGAAAAAGCGCTCTATTTTCGGAAAAACACATAATTTCATGCCCATTCCATTCCCCCAAGCATTGTAGCCATCCCATTCCATACCGGGGTCGCGAAAATGTGGAATGATTCCGGAGTCATTCCAATTCCGGAGTGGTAACTCCGCAACACTGGTGCGTACGTGTGTGCGTGTGTGTACGTGTGTGTATGTGCGTACGCGTGTGTGCGTGTGTGTATGTGCGCGTGTGCGTACGTGTGTGTCTGTACGTGTGTGCTTATGTGCGTGTGTACTTGTGTGCGTACGTGTGTGTGTGTGTGTGTGTGTGTGCGTACGTATGTGCATGTGCATGTGTGCATGTGTGTGTGTACGTATGTGCATGTGTGTGTATGTGTGTACGTGTACGCGTGTGTACGTGTGTGCGTACGTGTGTGCGTACGTGTGTGCTTGTGTGGGCGTACGTGTGTGTGTGTGTATGTGCATACTTGTGTGCGTGTGCTGTGTGTGTGTGTGTGTGTGTGTGTGTGTGTGTGTGTGTGTGTGTGTGTGTGCGTGTGCGTGTACGTGTGTGTGGGTGTGTGTGTGCATGCGTGTCTTCTACACGTAAAAAGAAAGCCTACAAATTTACTTTATTAATTTCACTACAGATTAATTATCTGCCCAGGCAGACATCATTTGCAAGAAAAATCGAAGGAGCCCGTTCACTAATTAAGCTAATTACAACAAATAACTCCTTAATCACAAGCTTTATGACACGTGTTCATATTGGAAAGTTGAAGGGAACAGCCATAAAGGTCTAGCTCCGTCTTTCGACATTTCAAATTGGCTGTGCCAACGAATAAAGGTCTTGTCAAATTATTCGTTAAAATTGACCAATTACACACTCGGCCCTGGGAAGCGTAGCTCACGGTGCAGCCCCCTGTTGACATATCAGGGCGACGTTAATTAGAGCTTCACCATAACGCGCGATAAAGCAGTCTGATCTCGCCCCTTCTGCTGAAGTAACTATATGCGTCTAATCGGGATTTGCGCAAAAGGCAAATCGGAATCAGTTTATGGAAAGAGGGAAGTGCCCCGGCAGCTTCATTTTACGGCTCGCTTTTGCGTCACAGAGCCGTTCAACGGGAAGTCGCGTTTCGTGGTGCCGTTTGCGTAATACGGTAACCTGAAAGAAAAAAATAATATTGATTTCACGTCGGTTGTTTCAGGACACGTTGCCACGTTGAAATCATAAAAAAATAAAACATAAAATAAACACGGAACTTTACTTTATGACGATTCCCTTCTATACATTCGAAGTTAAGCATTTACCGCGAAGACCGTAACTAGAATGTAAATAATATAGTTATTTAATTAGTGAATAAATTGCTTTAGTTTTTCTTGGAAATTGTGTCCGCCTGGGCATGTAATTCGTCTGCAGTAACATAATTCGAATACATTTTGTAGACTTTTTATATTTTATGTAAGCGTTTGAATTAGCGAATAACACAGCGTATAAACATTCTCGAAGCAGTGCCAGCATTGACGTTCATAGAAGAATATTAAACGCAGGGGCAGAGAGAAAGAGAGAGAGACAAAGGGGAGAAACTCAAGAGTAAAAGTAGAGAGGTTGTGCCACGCATGGTTTGCTAGGTACACTCGACGCAAGGGGGGACAAAAACGAAGAACTCCAGAACTCTGCTGACACTCAATAATTACGCCCGATGAACGGGTGACTTCAAGTTATGTCATTAGACATCGCGCCTCAAAAATGTATATCGCTGTTTTAAAACCTGTATTTTTCGAAGTATTTAACGGATAGGATGATGTCTGCAGTTTCCAGAATGAAGTAGAAACTAAATATTTTCCACAGAATTACTTGTCTGTTAAATATGAAGTAAGCAATGTCTCCAAAAACAAAACTGCGGTTCGATCTAACTGGGCTTCTTCGTTGGCGGTTAAACGACAGATGGCGAGCACTGAAGCCGTCATTGAAGATCACGAAAGCAGAGGAGGGAAGTGAAATGATGTTCGGGTTGGCCTTGGCGGTTTTCCTGCTATCGTTGGCAGAGAAATCAACCCTGCAGCGGGGGCGTAACTGTCGCGACCAGAAGCGACAGCGTCGCTTCTCGCGGCTCCATGCATCCGCGATCGGTCAATAACAAGTAGTTATTTGAAGCTGAAGGCTTGGTGAATTCCGCCTAGGTATTCATGTCGAAATCAGGGGCCCAATAATTCATAAAGCTTTACATTCGTACGAGCTGCT